>NC_090651.1:171038707-171341207 GCF_040937935.1 Hyperolius riggenbachi
ACACTGAAGCAGGAAAAAAAATTATATCATCATGAATTGGTTGTGTAGTATGGGTAATTACTAGAACATTGGTATCAAAAAAATTTCTCATTTTTATTTTCAGTTATACAGTTTTTTTTATAACATTGCATCATTTCCTAATATGTGCAATTTACACATTACTCAGCTTTCTAAATGTTTTTATAGAACAGGCAGTGAACTTTTGACCTGTCCTGAAATATTCTCTGCAAAAGAATAACACAATACAGCTGAGATAACCTAATCAGAGCTCTCTGTGACTTTCAAAGTGGTAGAACTCAATGGCTATTTGCATAGATAACTGGAGTTTCTTAACTCTTTCAGTACTGGAAACCATATTAGACTTATGTCTCTGCTCCTAATGCTTTATTTCTTAGCTGTACTACACATACAAATTATATCATCATTTTTTTTCGCTTCAGTGTCTCTTTAATCTCCATTATGGTACAATTACATTGGTTATCTCATCTCATTTGTACTTTTAGAGAGGGTCGGGCTTATCTGGATTCCGCAGTCGCGCGAGAGAGATATTTCGACAAGTCGATCGATAATTTCCAGCATGTCTGACCTGCTTCCCATCAAGAAAGTGATCAATTTTGTTCAGTACTGATCTGAGGTCTGACATGCTGTCGATCTGATGGGAAAATTGCATCATATGTAACAGCCCCTAGTCAGAATGTAGTCTTCTGTGTGCCTGGGAACTCCCTTTCTTTGGGGGGGGGGGGGGGGGGGGGAGGGAGGGAGAGTCTTAACTGGCAGCACTCTTCACCTGCAAATTTCTGTAATACAAAAAAAAATAAAAATGTTGCTCTACCTCAGCTTAATTTTATTGCTAGAGTGCTTGTTCTTCTGAACAAACTGACAACAACTGGTAGAACTAGTCTGAAGTATGCTGCTTCCTGCAGAACTTCGAGGCAAAAAAAATAGCATCAGTACATATGGCAAATATGGCAACAACAAGTTTATAGGCTGACACTTTTTTTTAGCCTGGACCATAAAGCTTGGTGTAAGAAGTCCCAACTGCTAAAGCAGACTAAACAGCAACACGGAATGTCAGGTCTTCACCAAAAGCAAAATACATTAGGCAGACAACCCTTTTTCTGTCCATGCCTCTTCCTTAAAGCTATAGGTACACACGTGCCGATGTAACTTATCAATCGAGCCGCTGATGCGGCTCGATTGATAAGATCCGACAGGTCTGATCTCGCCGCCACTCGATTCCCCGCGAGCGGACAATAGCGGGGAATTGAGCGGAAGATAAGCGGGGACGAGCGGGTATCGAATCCGACACGCGCGGGGATGCGGAAGAGGCGATTCGGCGGCTAATCGAGCCGCCGGATCGCTCCGTCTAGATTAGGCTTTAGAGTTAGTCCTACAAAGTTAGACCAAGCTTTGTGGTCAGGCTTGAAAAGTGTCAGCCTGTAAATTTTTTGTTGCCATATTTGCTGTGTGTACTGATTCTATTTTTTCTGTTGAAGTTCTGCAGGAAACAGCTTACTTCAGAGTAGTTCTACCAGTTGTTGTCAGTTTGTTCAGATCTTATTTTTATTGTTCCCTCTCTGTTAAAGAGAAACTCCAACCAAGAATTGAACTTTATTCCAATCAGTAGCTGATACCCCCTTTTACATGAGAAATAGAATGATTTTCACAAACAGACCATCAGGGGGCGCTGTGTGACTGATTTTGTGCTGAAACCACTCCCACTAGAGGCTCTGAATACTGCGGTACTTCTGGCAAACTGCCACAATGTAACAATGTTCACAGACAGGAAATGGCTGTTTAGAGCTGTCTAACAGCCAGAACAGCTAGAAACAGCTACATAACATGCCCACAGTAACAATGTCACCATGTAATACATGTCAGAATGTGAATCTGGGAGAGGAAATATTTTACAATGAGCAAACACTGACTAAATCATTTATACATAATTATGGTAAAAATGAAGCACTTTTTTTATTACATTATTTTCACTGGAGTTCCTCTTTAAGGATTCCTTGTCAACATCTCTAGTGTTTACTGTTCCCAATGAATAATAAGAGACTTATTTTTTTTTGGTTGTTTTCTTTCAAACCCTGCTATTACTTTTTTTTTTTTTTGTCCTAATACTTCCAACAATGTTCTGTAAGTATGATAAGAGGATTGTAGCCCTGGCAGAGGAACACCAACCAGCTTTCCTTAAAGAGACTCTGTAACATTAAAAAGATCCCCGGGGGGTACTCACCTCGGGTGGGGGAAGCCTCCGGATCCTAATGAGGCTTCCCACGCCGTCCTCTGTCCCACGGGGGTCTCGCCGCAGCCCTCCGAACAGCCGGCGACTGTGCCGACTGTCAGTTCAATATTTACCTTTGCTGGCTCCAGCGGGGGCGCTGTGGCGACTTTCGGCACGGAAATAGACGGAAATACCCGATCTCCGTCGGGTCCGCTCTACTGCGCAGGCGCCGGAAACTTGCGCCTGCGCAGTGGAGCAGACCCGACGGCGATCGGGTATTTCCGCCTACTTCGGCGCCGACAGCCGTCAGAGCGCCTGCGCAGGAGCCAGGAAGGTAAATATTACGTCACCGCTGCACGGAGGGCTGCAGCGAGACCCCTGACGGATGGAGGACGGCGTGGGAAGCCTCATTAGGATCCGGAGGCTTTCCCCACCCGAGGTGAGTACCCCCCAGGGGCCGTTTTGTCGTTACAGTTCCTCTTTAAACTGAACCGAGCACCCTTTTCATCACTCAGGACATTTCTATAGCACATGAAAAATGCATGCCTTGTATTTTACATTCAAAGTACTTTAATTAGCCTGTTTCAGCAGGCCTGCACGACCGTCCCCAACCACAGAGACTTCAGGAACCTAATTGTTTTATTGGGCTAATTACCAAGATGTAAACAATGCTATTAGACAACAAATAGGGTCAGTAATTAGGACTGTTCCTTCAAAGACACAGTGTGTGTCAATGTGTCAAGATAGCATCTCTGACTTCTGTAAATAAGGAATGTGAGAAGGGGAGGGGGGAATATGGCAGCTTCTATGCCAGGAGAGATTCCAGTGAAAGAGAATGTGCTCAGTTCCCTTTAAATAAAGTAGTATGAAACTCAGCATTTCTTCTTTGCTCTGAAAGATTTACAATATAAAACCTAATACCACAAAAAATGGCAGCAGAATAGAATTAAAACAGGTAAATACAGCACTTTCCTAAGCAGTGGAAATCTTGTTGCCACATTATCTTAGTATGCTACATTATCTTTTGTTTACATTCCTATGTCAGTTGCAATTGGTAAACATTAGCAGCACTGAAACTGAGCTGCACACATATTACAAGCAGAGAGAGCTGAGAGGTGAGCACTAGATAGATTTTAATATATAAATACAGCAACTATGCAAGCAAAATGCCAGCTCCCACATTTGTTTTACTTCATGTTCCTATTAATGCCCTAGATTTAGCTCCCAACCCTTTTTTTTTTCTTTGAATATTTTTTAGGAGATTTTACAGTACAAAACAGAGGCAAAGCACTTTGTTAAATGTTTTATGAGCAATACAATGGAAATTGGTGTGAGACATGGCAGCAAATCAATTTAATTGAACTCCAACCATATGGAAGCGTTGAGGCGATCGGAGCTCCCAGCATATGCACCTTCATAATAGGGAAGGGAGCAAGATTGGGAGGGGGATTGATGGGATAACCAAAGTAAGGGAGGGGAGAGGGAGAAATAACAATGAAATGGGGGTTAAGAAACCGGAAACTAAAAAGTAATCTGGCAGCTTAACTGTAGATGGCAGTCATTAAGTGGACGCCTGGGTCCAAATGACTCCATCAAATTGCAGGAATTAAAACCTCATTATCATGTAACACTTTCTCCAAAAACCCCTGGAAATATGTTGAAAATGGGGTGATGTATCGACATTGCTTGGGGAGAGACCCAGATATACTTTGTGGCGTGGAAAGCATGTTAAGTGGTTGAGAGGGCCTTCTGTTCTTCCCATTATGTTTGATAGGAAGACAAAATGCTACAGTATTAGGAAAAGAAGGCCTTAGCTTTGTCTGATCTCTATAATCTTCCTGAAACGCCCACCTGTGGACATATTTATCCTGCTTGGCTTGAGCTGATAAAATGAGGTCATCCATGCGCATTAGCTCATTAAAGAGAATCTGTACTGTCCGATTTGTACACTAAAAAACATACCAATCAAGTCACTGTGATCTCCTGGATCCCTCATTGCCATTTCCGGCGTTCCCCGCTGCAATCCTTGCTTTTAATCGCCAGTTTTAGGCAGTGTTTACTAACAAAAAACATGGCCGCTAACCAGGAAGTGATGATTGTGTGTATGTATGAAACACACACACACACACACACACACACACACACACACACACACACACACACACACACACACACACACACACACACACACACACACACACACACACACACACACACACACACACACACACACACACACACACACACACACACACACACACACACCTCATTCAAAGAGTTTGCTTTATTTTCATGACTATGAACTTTGTAGATTCACACTGAAGGCATCCACACTATGAAGTAACACATGTGGAAGTATAGTACATAACCAAAAAGTGTGAAACAACTGAAAATATGTCATATTCTAGGTTCTTCAAAGTAGCCACCTTTTGCTTTGATTACTGCTTTGCACACTCTAGGCATTCTCTTGATGAGCTTCAAGAAATAGTCATCTGAAATAGTCTTCCAACAGTTTTGAAGGAGTTTCCAGAGATGCTTAGCACTTGTTGGCCCTTTTGCCTTCACTCTGCGGTCCAGCTCACCCCAAACCATCTCGACTGGGTTCAGGTCTGGTGACTGTGGAGGCCAGATCATCTGGCGCAGCACCCCATCACGCTCCTTACTGGTTAAATAGCCCTTACACAGCCAGGAGGTGTGTTTGGGGTCATTGTCCTGTTGAAAAATGATGGTCCAACTAAACGCAAACCGGATGGAATAGCATGCAGCTGCAAGATGCTGTGGTAGCCATGCTGGTTCAGTATGCCTTCAATTTTGAATAAATCCCCAACAGTGTCGCCAGCAAAGCACCCCCACACCATCACACCTTCTCCTCCATGCTTCATGGTGGGAACCAGGCATGTAGAGACCATCTGTTCACATTTTCTGCGTCGCACAAAGACGGTGGTTGGAACCAAAAATCTCAAATTTGGACTCCTCAGACCAAAGCACAGATTTCCACTGGTTTAATGTCCATTCTTTGTGTTCTTTAGCCCAAACAAGTATCTTCTGCTTGTTGCCTGTCCTTAGCAATGGTTTCCTAGCAGATATTCTACCATGAAGGCCTGATTCACACAGTCTCCTCTAAAGAGACTCCGTAACAAAAATTGCATCCTGATTTTTATCATCCTACAAGTTCCAAAAGCTATTCTAATGTGTTCTGGCTTACTGCAGCACTTTCTACTGTCACAGTCTCTGTAATAAATCAATGTATCTTTCCCCTGTCAGACTTGTCGGCCTGTGTCTGGAAGGCTGCCAAGTTCTTCAGTGTTGTGGTTCTGCTATGAATTCCCCCTTCCAGGCCCCTCTATGCACACTGCCTGTGAATTATTTAGATTAGGGCAGCTTCTCTCTTCTCTCTTATCTTTTACAAGCTGGATAAATCATCCTCTGAGCTGGCTGGGCTTTCACATACTGAAGAATTACAGACAAGGGCAAAGCTGTTTGCAGGAAGAAATGAAACTTCAGTGCATGAGAACAGGGGGAAAAAAACACACAAATGATCTCTTGAGATTCAAAAGGAAGGGTGTATACAGCCTGCTTGTGTATGGATGTATTTTCTATGTGTGGACATACTGTACATCAACCTACTTCCTGTTTTGGTGGCCATTTTGTTTGTTTATAAACAAACTTTTTAAAACTGTTTTTAACCACTTTTAACGCGGCGAGGAGCTGCAAAATTGTGACAGAGGGTAATAGGAGATGTTCCCTAACGCACTGGTATGTTTACTTTTGTGCGATTTTAACAATACAGATTCTCTTTAACAGTTCTAGAGATTTGTCTGCTGCTAGAACTCTGTGTGGCATTGACCTGGTCTCTAATCTGAGGTGCTGTTAACCTGCGATTTCTGAGGCTGGTGACTCGGATGAACTTTGCTCCACAGCAGAGGTGACTCTTGGTCTTCCTTTCCTGGGGCGGTCCGCATGTAAGCCAGTTTCTTTGTAGCGTTTATGGTTTTTGAGACTGCACTTGGGGACACTTTCAAAGTTTTTCCCAATTTTTCGGACTGACTGACCTTCATTTCTTAAAGTAATGATGGCCACTCGTTTTTCTTAGCTGCTTTTTTCTTGCCATCATACAAATTCTAACAGTCTATTCAGTAGGACTATCAGCTGTGTATCCACCTGACTTCTCCACTACGCAACTGATGGTCCCAACCTTATTTATAAGGCAAGAAATCCCACTTATTAACCACTTGAGGACCGCAGTCTTTTCACCCAAAGCCCTTTTTTCCATTCAGACCACTGCAGCTTTAACTGTTTATTGCTCGGTCATACAACCTACTATCTAAATGAATTTTGCCTCCTTTTCTTGTCACTAATACAGCTTTCTTTTGGTGCTATTTGATTGGTGCTGCGATTTTTAGTTAATTATATTCATCAAAAAAGACTAAAAGTTAAAAAATCATTTTTTTGACAAAATTCATGTGCTGACATTTTTCAATTTAAGTAAAATTTCTATATACATTTTATTTACATTTTATATACAAATTTATTGTGCTACATGTCTTTTATTAAAAAAAAAAAAAAAAAAAAAAAGTGTATATTTATTGGTTTGGGTAAAAGTTGTAGCGTTTATGGTGCCAAAAGCGAATTTTCCCATTTTGAAGCATCTCTGACTTTTCTGAGCACCTGTCATGTTTCATGAGGCGCTAGAATTCCAGGATAGTATAAATACCCCCCACCTGACCCCATTTTGGAAAGAAGACATCCCAAAGTATTCACTAAGGGCTCGTTTCCACCATAGCGAACCCGCATGCGGCGCCGACATGCGGATTCGCTTAGTACATTGAAGTGGCCGGGGCTGTTTCCATATGTGCGGCGTGCGGGAGCGATTTGGCGGCGGGCCAAATCTGCACGACGAGACCCACAGAATTCGCCTGCGTCGGGAATCCATGCGAATCGCCGCTAATGTATTTAATAGTAAAAACGCATGCGTTTTTTACATGCATTTTTACCCGCGATTCGCGTGCGATTTCGCACCTTTTTCAATGTTATTTTGCCCTGGCAGAGTCATGGTTAATTTTGCATGGCACCCTGCCATGCGAAATCGCGGGTAAAAACGCATGCGGAAACTCATCCGCATGCGTTTTTACAAGCAAAACCGCGTCGCAACAGTGGAAACGGGCCCTAAGAGGCATGGTGAGTTCATAGAAGAATTTTTTTGTCACAAGTTAGCAGAAAATGACACTTTGTGACAAAAAAAAAAAAGTTTCCATTTCTGCTAACTTGTGACAAAAAAAAAATGAAATCTGCCACGGACTCACCATGCCCCTCTGAAAACTGAATGTTTTGGGGTGTATTTTTACACATACCCATGCTGGGTGGGAGAAATATCTCTGTAAATTTGATTTTTTTTTTTTCCACACACAATTGTCCATTTACAGAGATTTCTCCCACCTAGCATGTGTACACCTCGAAACACATTATACTACTTCTCCTGAGTACAGCGATACCACAATTGACACTTTTGCAGCCTAAGTGCGCTAAGGGGCCCAACGTCCTATGAGTACCTTTAGGATTTCACAGGTCATTTTGAGGCATTTGGTTTCTAGACTACTCCTCGCGGTTTAGGGCCCCTAAAATACCAGGGCAGTATAGGAACCCCACAAGTGACCCTAATTTAGAAAGAAGACGCCCCAAGGTATTCTGTTAGGAGTCTGGTGAGTTCATAGAAGATTTTTATTTTTTGTCAAAAGTTAGCGTAAATGGATTTTAGTGTTTTTGTTTTTTTTCACAACGTGTCATTTTTCCACTAACTTGTGACAAAAAATAAAATCTTCTATGAACTCATCATACACCTAACGGAATACCTTGGGGTGTCTTCTTTCTAAAATGGGATCACTTGTGGGGTTCCTATACTGCCCTGGCATTTTAAAGGCCCAAAACCGTGAGGAGTAGTCTGGAAACCAAATGCCTCAAAATGACTGTTCAGGGGTATAAGCCTCTGCAAATTTTGATGACAGGTGGTCTATGAGGGGCTGAATTTTGTGGAACCGGCCATAAGCAGGGCGGCCCCGTGGATGACCGGTTGTATTGGCACTGAAGTGCAGGAAGCGCAGGATGTTCTCAAATCGTGACCTGGACATGGCAGCATGTGATGTATTGAGTGCGTAGACCAATAAGACCGTAATACATTCTTTTTGACTACACCCATGTTAAAGAGAACCCGAGGGGGCATTTCATTACGTTAGTGGGGCACAGAGGCTGGTTGTGCACACTAACACCAGCCTCTGTTGCCCCATCGTGTGCCTCAAAGACCCCCCTGCTCGCCGCTATACCCCCGCAGTGCTGGAGACACGCAGCGTGTCGCCAGCACAATGTTTACCTAAGCGCTGTCTGTCAGCGCTGCTCCCCCGCCTCCTCCGTATCGCCGCTACCCGCCCGCGTCCCTTCCCTCCCGCTGGTTGGAGGGAAGGGACGCGGGCGGGTAGCGGCGCTGACAGACAGCGCTAGGGTAAACATTGTGCTGGTGACGCGCTGTGTGTCGCCAGCACTGCGGGGGTATAGCGGCGAGCGGTGTGCCCCACTAACGTAATGAAATGCCACCTCGGGTTCTCTTTAAGGAGAAGGCCCCAAAAAATGTTACGTTCGGAAACTTGGAGTGGTTTCCACCGAAAAGGCTGGGTATGGTAGCTTCTTGGATTGGCGGTTGCGTATTGTGTGGCATAACGGTTAGTCTCAGCCACAATTAAGTCGTAGAGACCAGCAGTGATCAGAAAAAAAAATTCTGTCACTGCGGTGGGGCGGGTGAGGGTTTGGCCGGGTGATCAGAAGCCCGCAGGGGGCAGATTAGGGCCTGATCTGATGGATAGGAGTGCTAGGGGGTGACAGGAGGTGATTGATGTGTGTCTCAGGGGGTGATGAGGGGGGAATAGATGCAATCAATGCACTGGGGAGGTGATCGGAAGGGGGTCTTAGGGGGATCTGAGGGCTTGTCCGAGTGATCAGGAGCCCACACAGGGCAAATTAGGGCCTGATCTGATGGGTAGGTGTGCTGGGGGCGACAGGAGGTGATTGATGGGTGTCTCAAGGTGTGATTAGAGGGGGGAATAGATGCAAGCAATGCACTGGGGAGGTGATCAGGGGGGTGATCTGAGGGTGTGGGCGGGTGATTGGGTGCCCGCAAAGGGGCAGATGAGGGTCTGATATGATGGGTAGCAGTGACAGGGGGTGATTGATGGGTGATTAGTGGGGAGAACAGATGTTAATAATGCACTGGAGAGGTGTTCAGGCAGGGTCTGAGGGTGTGGGCGGGTGTTTGGGTGCCCGCAGGGGGCAGTTTAGGGTCTGATCTGATGGGGGGCAGTTTAGGGTCTGATCTGATGGGTAGCAGTGACAGGGGGTGACGGGGTGATTGATAGGTGATCAGGGTGTGATTAGAGGGGAGAATATATGCAAGCAATGCACTGGCGGATTGATCAGAGGGGGTCTGGGGGGCTATTTGAGGGTGTGGGCGGGTGATTGGGTGCCCAAGGGGCAGATTAGGGTCTGATCTGATGTGTAGCAGTGACAGGGGGTGATTGATGGGTGATCAGTGGGTGATTACAGGGGAGGATAGATGTATACAGTACACGGGGGGGGGGGCTGCTCAGCTCTCCCGCTCCTGCGCGCGATCGCGTGTCCCTGCGGTGTTTCACCGGTAGCCCTGGGATCAGTGAAAGGGAACATGGCTCCCGATCACCGATCTCTTTCCCCCGCGCTCACCCGTGAGGCTTCGGCTCTTCTGCCCAGACAAATTTCCACATCCCCCTTGTGCTCCGCTTAGCAAGTAGTACAAGGCGGGAAACCAAAAATGAAGGTGCCATCTTGTGGCCAAATATTAAAACTACATCTACACATTCTTCACATTACAGTTTACACATATAGCAACATTAAAAAAAATAACTGTTTATGTCCCACACCAAAATATTCCCCAAATAAAATTTTTAATAGAAATTTTTTTTTTACAATTTAAAAAAAACAAAAACAAAACCCATAAATAGTTACCTAAGGGTCTGAACTTTTTAAATATGCATTTTAAGGAGGTATACTAGAAACCTTTTTTAAATTATAAGCTTGTAAATATTGATGGGCGCAAAACGGAAACAATGCACCTTTATTTCCAAATAAAATATTGGCGCCATACATTGTGATAGGGACAAAATTTAAAGAGACACTGAAGCGAAAAAAATATGATATAGTGAATTGGTTGTGTACTATGAATAATTACTAGAAGATTAGCAGCAAAGAAAATATTCTCATACTTTTATTTTCAGGTATATAGTGTTTTTTCTAACATTGCATCATTCTATACAGTGGAGGAAATAATTATTTGACCCCTCACTGATTTTGTAAGTTTGTCCAATGACAAAGAAATGAAAAGTCTCAGAACAGTATCATTTCAATGGTAGGTTTATTTTAACAGTGGCAGATAGCACATCAAAAGGAAAATCGAAAAAATAACCTTAAATAAAAGATAGCAACTGATTTGCATTTCATTGAGTGAAATAGGTTTTTGAACCCTCTAACAATAAAAGACTTAATACTTAGTGGAAAAACCCTTGTTTGCAAGCACAGAGGTCAAACGTTTCTTGTAATTGATGACCAAGTTTGCACACATTTTAGGAGGAATGTTGGTCCACTCCTCTTTGCAGATCATCTCTAAATCCCTAAGGTTTCGAGGCTGTCTCTGTGCAACTCTGAGCTTGAGCTCCCTCCATAGGTTTTCTATTGGATTAAGGTCCGGAGACTGACTAGGCCACTCCATGACCTTAATGTGCTTCTTCTTGAGCCACTCCTTTGTTGCCTTTGCTGTATGTTTTGGGTCATTGTCGTGCTGGAACACCCATCCACGACCCATTTTCAGTTTCCTGGCAGAGGGAAGGAGGTTGTCGTTCAGGATTTCACGATACATGGCTCTGTCCATTTTCCCGTTAATGCGGTTAAGCAGTCCTGTGCCCTTAGCAGAAAAACACCCCCAAAGCAAAATGTTTCCACCCCCATGCTTGATGGTGGGGACGGAGTTTTGGGGGTCATAGGCAGCATTTTTCTTCCTCCAAACACAGCGACTTGAGTTAATGCCAAAGAGCTCTATTTTGGTCTCATCAGACCACAGCACCTTCTCCCAGTCACTCACAGAATCATTCAGGTGTTCATTGGCAAACTTCAGACGGGCCTGCACATGTGCCTTCTTGAGCAGGGGGACCTTGCGAGCCCTGCAGGATTTTAATCCATTGCGGTGTTATGTGTTTCCAGTGGTTTTCTTGGTGACTGTGGTCCCTGCTAATTTGAGGTCATTCACTAACTCCTCCCGTGTAGTTCTAGGATGCTTTTTCACCTTTCTCAGAACTATTGACACCCCACGAGGTGAGATCTTGCGTGGAGCCCCAGAGCGAGGTCGATTGATGGTCATTTTGTGCTCCTTCCTTTTTCGAACAATCGCACCAACAGTTGTCACCTTATCTCCCAGCTTCTTGCTAATGGTTTTGTAGCCCATTCCAGCCTTATGCAGGTCTACAATTTTGTCTCTGACATCCTTGGACAGCTCTTTGGTCTTTCCCATGTTGGAGAGTTTGGAGTCTGCTTGATTGATTCTGTGGACAAGTGTCTTTTATACAGGTGACTAGTTAAGACAGGTGTCCTTATTGAGGGTGACTAATTGAGTAGAAGTGTCTAACCACTCTGTGGGAGCCAGAACTCTTAATGGTTGGTAGGGGTTCAAAAACGTATTTCACTCAATGAAATGCAAATCAGTCGCTATCTTTTATTTAAGGTTATTTTTTCGATTTTCCTTTTGATGTGCTATATGCCACTGTTAAAATAAACCTACCATTGAAAGGATACTGTTCTGAGACTTTTCATTTCTTTGTCATTGGACAAACTTACAAAATCAGTGAGGGGTCAAATAATTATTTCCTCCACTGTATGTGCACATTACACAACACTCAGCATTCAAAATGAGTCTTTCAGAGCAGTCTGTGAAGTAATGACCTCTCCTCTAGCAGAGGTAAAGTAAATAGTCCAGGAACAGTTGAGATAATTCAGATAACAGCCCTCTCCAGGACTAACTTAGTCGGAGAGCTTAATGGCTTGTTTGCATAGAGAGAACTGGAGTTTCTCAACTCTTCCTGTACTGGAAACAATTACACTGATGTATCTGATCTTAATGTTTTATTTCTTAGCTGTGCTACACATACAAATCATAATATCATTTTTTTTTCGCTTCAGTGTCTCTTTAAATGGTATAATAACCGAGCCATATGGGCAAATAAAATACATAGGTTTTAATTATGGTAGCAGGGATTATTTTAAAGCTATAATGGCCAAAAACTGAGAAATAATTAATTCCTTATTAATCCTGTTAAAATGCGTTTACAGTAAAGTGGCTCTTAGCAAAATGTATCACCCACAGAAAGCCCAATTAGTGGCGGAAAAAACAAGATATAGATAAATTGTGATTAGTAGTGATAGTTATTAGCTAATGAATGGGAGGTGAAAATTGATCCGATGCATAAGGTGAAAAATCCATGTGGGCTGAAATGGTTAAGTAAAAGTTTTTTTTATATGATTTCTTTTTTGTTCTGTTCCATTACTTTTGTCCCCTGACAAGTGGGAGGCACATACAGTGGAGGAAATAATTATTTGACCCCTCACTGATTTTGTAAGTTTGTCCAATGACAAAGAAATGAAAAGTCACAGAACACTATCATTTCAATGGTAGGTTTATTTTAACAGTGGCAGATAGCACATCAAAAGGAAAATCGAAAAAATAACCTTAAATAAAAGATAGCAACTGATTTGCATTTCATTGAGTGAAATACGTTTTTGAACCCCTACCAACCATTAAGAGTTCTGGCTCCCACAGAGTGGTTAGACACTTCTACTCAATTAGTCACCCTCATTAAGGACACCTGTCTTAACTAGTCACCTGTATAAAAGACACCTGTCCACAGAATCAATCAAGCAGACCCCAAACTCTCCAACATGGGAAAGACCAAAGAGCTGTCCAAGGATGTCAGAGACAAAATTGTAGACCTGCACAAGGCTGGAATGGGCTACAAAACCATTAGCAAGAAGCGGGGAGATAAGCTGACAACTGTTGGTGCGATTGTTCGAAAATGGAAGGAGCACAAAATGACCATCAATCGACCTCGCTCTGGGGCTCCACGCAAGATCTCACCTCGTGGGGTGTCAATGGTTCTGAGAAAGGTGAAAAAGCATCCTAGAACTACATGGGAGGAGTTAGTGAATGACCTCAAATTAGCAGGGACCACAGTCACCAAGAAAACCATTGGAAACACATAACACCGCAATGGATTAAAATCCTGCAGGGCTCACAAGGTCCCCCTGCTCAAGAAGGCACATGTGCAGGCCCGTCTGAAGTTTGCCAATGAACACCTGAATGATTCTGTGAGTGACTGGGAGAAGGTGCTGTGGTCTGATGAGACCAAAATAGAGCTCTTTGGCATTAACTCAACTCGCTGTGTTTGGAGGAAGAAAAATGCTGCCTATGACCCCCAAAACACCGTCCCCACCGTCAAGCATGGGGGTGGAAACATTTTGCTTTGGGGGTGTTTTTCTGCTAAGGGCACAGGACAACTTAATCGCATTAACGGGAAAATGGACGGAGCCACATATCGTGAAATCATGAACGACAACCTCCTTCCCTCTGCCAGGAAACTGAAAATGGGTCGTGGATGGGTGTTCCAGCACGACAATGACCCAAAACATACAGCAAAGGCAACAAAGGAGTGGCTCAAGAAGAAGCACATTAAGGTCATGGAGTGGCCTAGTCAGTCTCCGGACCTTAATCCAATAGAAAACCTATGGAGGGAGCTCAAGCTCAGAGTTGCACAGAGACAGCCTCGAAACCTTAGGGATTTAGAGATGATCTGCAAAGAGGAGTGGACCAACATTCCTCCTAAAATGTGTGCAAACTTGGTCATCAATTACAAGAAACGTTTGACCGCTGTGCTTGCAAACAAGGGTTTTTCCACTAAGTATTAAGTCTTTTATTGTTAGAGGGTTCAAAAACTTATTTCACTCAATGAAATGCAAATCAGTTGCTATCTTTTATTTAAGGTTATTTTTTCGATTTTCCTTTTGATGTGCTATCTGCCACTGTTACAATAAACCTACCATTGAAATGATACTGTTCTGAGACTTTTCATTTCTTTGTCATTGGACAAACTTACAAAATCAGTGAGGGGTCAAATAATTATTTCCTCCACTGTATGCAAACTGTTGTAACTCCTACACAGTTCACCTGAATTGGATGCAAATATCCTCAAATTAAAGCTGATTGTCTTCTAACTTCAGTCTATAACTGCAGTTAAAGCGGATCCAAGGTGAAAAACTAACTATAACAAGTAACTTGTCTATTTATCTTATCTAACGTTTAGATAGATTACACAGCAAATCTAGCTGCAAACAGCTTCAGTAGAATATGATTATTTCTTCCTGTGATATGACAGCAGCCATGTTGTTTGTAAACATTACACACAGGCGAGCTTATTTGCATCTTGAGCACTCAGCCTGTGAAAAAACCTAATTCCCCCCCCCCCCCCCCCCTTCCTCCTCCTCCCTCCCTTCTGCCTCTGAAATCTCTGGCTAGTAATACCTCCCCCTCCTCCTGCCTGAGACTGCCAGACTGAGATCCCATGAGCCCTTGCTACTGTCTGAAAATGCCTTTGCTCTCTGAAAACCTGTGAGCAAGGCTTGTTTAGTTTTATAGGGAATAAAGGGGCCCTGACACTGGTCGATTTCAGCCAGCGATCAATCGATTCTATAGAATCGATCAGAAATCGATTCTATCAAATTCCCCATTCGATCGATTTGCTGCCGATTTCGATCGATTTGATCTGACAGAATGAAATATCTAGGTCGATCTGCTGCTGGCAGCAGATTGATGGCCCATAGAGTTGCATTGGATCTAATGGTCCAATAATGCATTTAGATCGATTTACAATAGATTTCATTCTGAAATCTATTGGAAATCTGTTCCTAGTGTGTGGTACACATCAGATAGATTCCTGTCAGATTGGACTTGACAGGAATTTGCTAGAAATCTCTCTGATGGTCGAATCTGCTGCAAATCTATAAGTGTATGGCCACCTTAAAGGGGCCCATTCACCTAACGCTTTTCCCACCGATATACAGCAGATTCGATCACGGTGATCGAATCTGCTGGGAAATCGTTGCGCAAACGCTGACAGATCGAACAAATTCCATCGGAAATCAATCGTTCCCGTTGATGCGTCCGTGCAGAAGATTTTGCCCGATCGCAGGCGGGTCGGGAGTGCGTCGATTGCGGCGTTTGACTCTCCAGACCGACGCAATACATTACCTGCTTCGCTGGCGCGAGTCCCCTAGTCTCCGCTGACTTCTTCTCCGCTGGGTTCCGCGTTCCGGTCCGGCTGGCTTCACTTCCTGTCCCGGCAGAAAGTTTAAACAGTAGAGCGCCCTTTACAGTTTAAGCTTCCCCGGACAGAAAGAAGTGAAGCCAGCCAGACCGGAACGCGGAACCCAGCGGAGAAGAAGACAGCGGGGACAGAGGGGGACTCGCGCCAGCCGGATCAGGTAATATATAGCTGGCGGGGGGCAGCGGCAGCTTCAGATTGTGATCGGTTTCATGCTGAAATCGATTCACAATCTGTTTGCAGTAAAGGCAGCCATACGATCCCTCTCTGATCAGATTCGATCAGAGAGGGATCTGTTGGTCGATCTGATGGCAAATCGACCAGTGTATGGCCACCTTAAGGGTATTAAAACAAAAAACAAAAAAGTATTTGGCTTGAGGAATGCCCTATAAACAATGGGAAAGGAACACAATTATGCAATGAGTAAAAGTTCACTTTAAAGCACATCGTGTTTGTTTCATTTCAAATCCATTGTGGTTGTGTATAGAGCCAAAAATGTTAGAATCGTGTCGATGTCCCAATATTTATAGACCTGACTGTATGTACTCTGGCTGGGTCCCTATACCATTTAGAAAATATTCTGAAATTCCTTTCTTGGTGTTTGATGGAGAAGGATTGTTTGTGGGGTAGAATAAAAACCTTTCCCCAAGTATCTGCAGGTAAAGGGTAGCCCAGATCGCGGTCCCAGCTGTGAGTTTTAGCAAGTGAGCTTCCGAGCCCCTTGAGACCAAGACGCCCTATATTTTTGAGAGAGTGTGTTCCACCGTGTCTTTCTGAGTGCAAACATTTTCAAAAGCAGTCAAAGATCTCTGAATACAGTATAATCTCATTATAATAAACTGTTATAGTAATTTGGGTATCGTAAACTACCTCTCCAGGTCCCAGCCAGTCTCCATTATAAGCCTATGGGAGCAGCGCCTGATATAGTAACCTTTGATATAATAAAACTTCTGTTATAGTAAACATGTTTTTTTGGCCCCTACATGATGCTGACTCTGGATATAGTAAACGGTGGGTGGTGCATATGTCATGTGTCCCTGTGAAACCCATGGTTGGTTGCACTCTTCAGGCTGGTTGTAGTTGAGTTGATGCCGTATAACATTTGTAAGACAAGTAGAATGGCACAGGCGCTGGATATACAGTAATGTACAAATAAGCAGCCTGTGAACATAATCAAGAGGAGGCAGTGCTACCACTTCCACTTTGCAATCGCCAATAAAAGTATCATCACAGTCCTCCCACAGGATTGTACACACTCCCGGGGTATCTCTTGCCTTGTTAATGATGACGCTCCTGGTAGTGTGTGGAGCGCAGTACAGGTTACTTTCACTTGTAGTGCAGATCAGAGCGGGCCTACTCACTGCAATAACTAAGAAGAGTGCTAAGTCCCATCCGCAGAGGTATCTGAGTCACCTGCGTTACAGATGTGATTGGCTTATTATGATTGGCTGCATGATTGGCTCAATTGTAAGCAGAAAGTTTTGCAGGACACATGCTGCAAGTCCCACCCACGGAGGTATCGGAACTACTCACAGGAAGAAAGGGGCTGCCTCTATTCGGTGACTGCTGCGATTTTTAAAGAGCCCTGGATACAGTACTAGTGATTTATCCAGCCTGCCTTTGCAGCCCCAAGGTATACTTAACTTTGGAGTTGACCAAATATGCAGTGCTTGTACTGTACCTCCAATGGGAGATCAGAGGTGGTCCTGTGAGTAGAGAATGTACCAGGGCATGATGGGCCATTTCTAGAACAAGTGCTTGTACTGTACCTCCAATGGTAGGACAGAGTTGCTCCCTTGCAGCAGATAATGTACAGGCAGTGATGGCTAACCTTGGCACTCCAGCTGTGACAAAACTACAAATCCCATCATGAGCTGTAAGAATATTGCAATGCCTCATGGGACTTGTAGTTCCACCACAGCTGGAGTGCCAAGGTTAGCCATCACTGTACTAGGGCATGTTGGGCCATTTCTAGGACAATTTCTGATATAGTAAACCACTTTACCTGGTCCCTTGGAGTTTACTATAACGAGATTATACTGTAGCAGTCTTTGGCTTAAGGGAGCAGTAGAATCTATCCAGTTGGATTTTGTTTAGCCACATTGGGCAATAGCTAGACTCAACGTTGGGCCTATTGGACATCTCTTCAACACACCGTTGCGAAAGATAGTACCTTACTTGTGGCCAGCCTTGTCTGTTTTTGACCCAGGACAGAGGGGGGCGCCACAACCAAGTCAGAAGTCTGTATTGTCAAACCGTAGACTGAGGACTAGGGATGGATGAGAGCATGTTTGAAGTTTTTAAAGAGAACCTGAACTGAAAATAAAGTTAAAATAACCTTACACAGGTCATACTTGCCTGCCTCCTGTGTAGTCTACTCCTCAATCTCTTTCTCCTCTCCTGTGTCCCATTTGTCCAATGTGAGCAATGGAATTCTCCATCCTCCAATTTAAAAATTGCCATTACCCCATAACCGCATCCTGGTCAGCACACTGTTAAACTGTAATATCACCCACTTGAGCCATAGGGAAACATGGACATTACCTTGCACATTCAGTTGTAACTGACAGCTGCTGATATATAATCGACAACTGGTATATTTCAGTTCCGACAAAGTCAGAACTGGAAGGGATCACTATAAGAAGAAAATGGTGAGCTTCTGAGAGGAATTGACGGTGAGGTTAGTATGTAATATTCATTTGCAACTACGCCATGTGTTTATTTTAAATTTTACTCGCTTCAGGTTCCCTGTAAGGTTTGTCCAAAAGAGCAAGTGTTTTTTTTTTTGTTTGTCCATAGGGGCATGCCCTTAGCTGATGGACGTTTTTTCTTCTTCTTTTTTTTTTTTTTCCCTTTAATATTTACATTTTTATTGGTTAATTAAGATTCCGCAAATATACATCCGCAGCCAATGAACATATAAGTAAAGGTGACCATATAGACACACAGGTCTTACTTACATAGTTACATTTTTTAGAAAAGAGTAGATGGTTATCAACTAAAAACAAGTGAACATTACACAAGAACACAGGATGAGAAACTTATGTAGCCATAGATCTTGACCTAATTTGTCATTACGACTTCTAGCTGTACCCTTAAATGATTAAAGTAGGACTCAAACGTGGGGGTCACAAGTGACTCGACCCACAGAGCGTGTACAGAATGGAAGAAAAAGGAGAGAAGGAAATGGATGAAGAGAGATGAAGCATGAAAATGATGAGAGGGGAAAAGAAGTAAGAAGAGAACAAGAAAAAGAGTCAACCATGAAGCGTCCCCTGAAACAAAATAATGGGTTGAACCAAAAAGGCTTGTATCTCAGAGGGAGATTACACCCCAAACCTTATTAAAGATATGCATTTTCTCTTTTAATCTTGCCGTTGTACACATTTTAATCTACCATGAAATTAATCTTTCCAGTCTTTAGAAATCAGGTAGCGAGCATCTGACGAGAAATGATTCAAACTTTTCAATTTAGGCAAAGGTTTAGCTAACAGGCAGATCCAGAGGTCTAATGGGACCTCAATATCTGTATGGTGTTTGATAAATGAGAGAACCTCAGACCAGAAGGATTGTATTTTAAGGCAACTCCACATAATATGATGTAATGAACCAATATCTCCACAGTTTCCCCAGCATGCTGAACATATACAAGGTATCCATTTATGAAGGCGGAACTGGGTTTTATACCATAGTATCATAATTTTATAGATGTTCTCCTTGGTTTGCACACAGATGACTTAGCAGCATTCTGACAGATTTTGCACTAGGAATCTGAGGTGGTGGTTTAGAATGCTTGATTCCAATATTGCATATATATTTGTGTTAAACCTCCAGATTAGGTCTTTTGGGGTCGTTGAGCTAGGAGTATAGCATGGTGATAAGTCCCTTTTGCTTGAGGCCACTGTCCCAAATGGATTTGAGATCAGATTTACAAGAAAATTCCAAGGATGGAGATATAGAGCTGATGAAGTGGTGGATTTGGAGGTATTGCAAGTAGTGGGTGTCCATTAAGCCTATCCTTTCTTTTAGAGTATCAAAGGTACCGTATATAGTTTTCCAGTAAACGGGTCAAGTAAGTCTCTAATGAAGTGGATGTTCTTAAGTTTCCATATTGAATTTTCTGTAAGGTTTAAACCTGGAGAGAAAGCAGGGTTACCAAAAATAGGGATAAGGCTAGATGTCTTCGAACACAAGGTTTTACGTCTACCCAAAGAGGACCATAAATGTGTGTTAGATGGCCTGCTATATAGTAATTGTATATATTTGGGACTGATAATCCCCCCGCATGTCTATGAAGGGTAAGAATAGATCTAGCAATGCGAGGAGGTCGGTAGTGCCAAATAAATCTAAACTGTGAACGCTGCAAGGGGAGCAGAAAAGATTTGGGAATCCAAAATGGTAAGACTGAAAAAACATAAAACAGTTTGGGCAGAGATTTAATTTTAAATACGGCCAAACCATGACATATGATAGTCTTCCCATTTACGAAGATCATGTATCACTTATAATAGGAGAAATATTATACTTGATGAGATGAGCATTTAAAGCGGATCCGAGGTGAAAAACTAATAAGTAACTTGTCTTTATTTAATTTAGTTAAGTTTAGATGGTTTACACAGTAAACTAGCTGCAAACCGCTTCATCAGTAAATAAATATTTTTTCCTGTTATACAATGAGAGCTGCCATTTTCTGCTTGTAATCATTACACAGGTAATCTTATCTTTATCTCCACACCTCAGACTGTGCAAACTCCACTCCAACCCCCTTTCCCTCCCCTTGCCTCCGAAATCCCGTGCATGCTTAATGTGTGCTGGGGCTGTCCTGTGTGAAAAGAAGCAGTGTATTGGAAGACAAACTGTGCAAGAAGACAGGCATACCTGCAGATACAGCTGTTCCTGGATTTACACAGCTGTCGCTCCTCTCCTGTCATCACGTCTGGCTGCAGGTGTGCTGTCACCCCTTTTGTGTCACTACCTCCCTCTGCAGGTGTGCTGTCACTCCTCTCCTGTCACTACCTCTGGCTGCAGGTGTGCCGTCACTCCTCTCCTCCTGTCACTACCTCTGGCTGCAGGTGTGCCGTCACTCCTCTCCTGTCTCTACCTCTGGCTGCAGGTGTGGTGTCACTCCTCTCCTGACACTACCTCTGGCTGCAGGTGTGCCGTCACTCCTCTCCTGTCACTACCTCTGGCTGCAGGTGTGGTGTCACTATCTCCCTCTGCAGGTGTGCTGTCACTCCTCTCCTGACACTACCTCTGGCTGCAGGTGTGCCGTTACTCCTCTCCTGTCACTACCTCTGGCTGCAGGTGTGGTCACTCCTCTTGTGTCACTACCTCCCTCTGCAGGTGTGCTGTCACTCCTCTCCTGACACTACCTCTGGCTGCAGGTGTGCTGTCACTCCTCTCCTGACACTACCTCTGGCTGCAGGTGTGCTGTCACTCCTCTCCTGTCACTACCTCTGGCTGCAGGTGTGCTGTCACTACCTCTGGCTGCAGGTGTGGTGTCACTCCTCTTGTGTCACTACCTCCCTCTGCAGGTGTGCTGTCACTCTTCTCCTGACACTAACTCTGGCTGCAGGAGTGCTGTCACTCCTCTCCTGTCACTACCTCTGGCTGCAGGTGTGCCGTCACTCCTCTCCTGTCACTACCTCTGGCTGCAGGTGTGGTGTCACTATCTCCCTCTGCAGGTGTGCTGTCACTCCTCTCCTGACACTACCTCTGGCTGCAGGTGTGCCGTTACTCCTCTCCTGTCACTACCTCTGGCTGCAGGTGTGGTCACTCCTCTTGTGTCACTACCTCCCTCTGCAGGTGTGCTGTCACTCCTCTCCTGACACTACCTCTGGCTGCAGGTGTGCTGTCACTCCTCTCCTGACACTACCTCTGGCTGCAGAAGTGCTGTCACTCCTCTCCTGTCACTACCTCTGGCTGCAGGTGTGCTGTCACTACCTCTGGCTGCAGGTGTGGTGTCACTCCTCTTGTGTCACTACCTCCCTCTGCAGGTGTGCTGTCACTCTTCTCCTGACACTAACTCTGGCTGCAGGAGTGCTGTCACTCCTCTCCTGTCACTACCTCTGGCTGCAGGTGAACTGTCACTCCTCTGTTCTCAATATCAGCGCAGCGGTCCCCCCTATATCACGGACAGCAGTACGCCTCATAGCGCAAATGTCCTCATGTAATATGCAATATCCGACCTCATATCAGCGCAGCAGATCCCCATATATCACTGACGGCAGTACGCTTCATAGCACAAATGTCCCCATGTAATGTGCAATAACATCAGACCTCATATCAGCGCAGCTGACCCCCTATATCACTGACAGCAGTATGCCTCATAGCGCAAATATCACCATATAATAGGCAATAATATCAGACCTCATATCAGCGTGGCTGACCTTTTAAATGACAGCCAACGCTGGGCCCCTTTGCGCAAATGAAACTAGATAATCTGCAATAACATGGGAGCTCATATCAGCGCCGCTGACCTCATAAATGACAACACTGGGCCCCTTTGCACTAACATCGCCACAAATTATGTAATAACATCAGACCTCATCTCGAATCAGTGCGGCTGACCCCGTCAATAACAGACTGCAGTGGGCCCCATTGCATAAATATCCCACCGTAGTACGCAATCAGATCAGACCCCTTTTCAGTGCGGCTGACCCCATAAATGACAGCATTGGGCCCCTTTTATTTTTACACATCACCTCCTGTATGGACCATTCACTAAAAGTACAATCAGCTCAGAACAGACATGGCATGTAAAAAAAAAATAAAAAAATAAATGCATACATACGCACGCTGCTGAAGATGATTCCTGTGAAGCAGAAGCTTGTCACCGTCACCACAAACGAAGTCCTGGAACACGATTCTCTCTCCAGCTGACCTCTGCTGCTCGCTGGCTCCCACTCAATCCTCTGCTGGGCTCCCACCGCTGGCATCGTCTTCCAAGACACTGGCTCCCTCCTGCGATGATCCATGCTGGCTCCCACCGCTACTTCTTCTGCCGGGATTCAAGAGTCTGCACCGCTGTGACAGGAGATGATGCTGCTGCTCACGCTAGTATTGCGTGAGTTCAGCAGCTCCAGACTTGAATCGCCGCCTCTGCCTCCTCCTTGTCAAAGGTGCCGCCTCCTCCTCCCTATAATTAGGTCCCATGACCCTTTGCATCCCAGGACCGAACGCTGCGGCGTTAGAGGCGCTGGGGGCGTGGCTTAGTATTTTTATAAGGTTTTTATTGGGAAATATATATAAAAAAAGCTATTTAAAGGGTTTAATGCCCCAAAATATGTCTACCAGCACAAAACCGCAGACATCCAAACTTGGTCTCGGATCCACTTTAAGTATCTGGATACCAAGATATTTCAAAGCAGAACTTTGCCATTTGTAGGGAAATTTGGATTTCAGAGTTTCCATAGTGTGGGACGACAGATGGAATGGGAGGACTTCAGATTTGCTAACATTTATTTTGTAATTAGATAAAGAGCCATACCTGGAGAGCTCTGCATGCATCGAAGGAAGGGAAATGAGAGGGTTTATCAATGACGAGAGAACATCATCCGCCAACGGCAACATTTTTAAAGGTGGACCTACTGATTTTTATGCCAGTGATGTCAGGGCTGTCCCTTATTCTAGCAGCAAGGGGTTCAATAGATAAGGCGAAAAGTAAAGGGGTCAAGGGACAACCCTGCCTCGTCCCATTTGATATGGGAAAATAATCATTAGGGTTAGTGTACAGAATTTTCAGAGCCACACACAGGTTTGAGTATAGTTTCTGGATGACCTTTTAAGAAACTGCCTGATATACCCATAATGTCCAAAGTCTGGTTCAGAAATGCCCAACTAAGCCTGGCAAAGGCTTTTTCTCCATCCAGGCTGAGGAATAGGGAAGAAGTTTTATTAAAGTTTATGTGATCGACTAGGTCTATTGCTCTGCGAATATTGTCCCCAGCATATCTACCTTTTATAAATCCAAACTGATCTGCGTTTATCAAAAATGGCATCAAGGGAAACAAACCTTTGTGAGAATCTTTAGGTCTGCATTCAAAAGTAAGATAGGCCTATAATTTGTCATCTCTAAGGGGTCTCTATCTGGTTTGGGGATAAGTACCATATTGGACTGCATCATAGTAGAGGGAATGGGATCATTTCCCATAAAGTTGTTGAACAAGGTAGTTAATTTTGGAATTAAAAAACCTTCCTAATTTTTTTTTATAATAGGTTACCGTGAAGCTGTCTGGCCCAGGTGCTTTGTGTGGTTGCAACTTTTTTTTAGGATCTCAAACATTTCCTCTCCGTCTATATCTCAATTAAGGATTTCTAATTGAGCCAGGGAGATGTTAGAGCGCTTGCAGGAGCTTAAATAGGTGGAAATGTCACTGTGTAAAGACTTCCGTTGATGAGTTATATCATGAATATAGTAAATAGACTTAAAGTAGTCCTTAAATAGAGCTGAGATCTTGCGTAAATCTTAATAGAACGTCATTTGTCTTTTTAAAGCAAACGGAGTTCCTGGATTTAATGTCACGTAGTTTCTTGGCAAGAATTGTGTGAGCTCTATTGCCTTTTTCATAAAACAGTTGCGCTGGTGGGTCGCGCTTGGGCGCGACCCACTTCGCTCCACTAAAGGGGAAACATAGGGACAGCATCAGAGTCAAGCCGACCAAGCCAGAGATGGCATGGCCTGTGTGCATAAACATTTGCTGGTAAATCCCAAACCACTTTGGAGTAACAGGGTCAAGATAAGCTGCTGCTTAATTGGAGAGATAGTCAAGTGGAAGGGAGTTCAGGAGACATTTTGGATGGAAGAGCCGGTGACACATTTCGTTTAGATTTTTGTGGAAAAATATATCGCCCCTTTTGATATCTTCGGCATGCTTAATCCAAGTCCTTTTAGCAAATCAGAGGCGTCATCCGGGTCAGATATGGCGTGGTATGTGCCATCTTTTGTTGCTATTAATTTGAATGGATATCCCCATCGGTACTGAATTCCATTGTCCCGCAGTAAAGCTGTTATGGGTTTTAGCTTGTGGCTCTCAGGGGTGTTCAGCCATTTAGAGCACCTCATGCGGGATCTGTGAGGTTTCCTGTATCTGTCGCCGGTAAATTCAGTCCAGCAGTGCAGGTGAGAAAGTGAAACGGGAGCTGAATTGAGCGGCCATGCTACGGACCTCCTATCCTAGACAGCCATCTTCCTCCACCGCGCATGCGCCCCTATTACGTTTATTCTTTTCTTTCCACAGGAGGCATCTGGGGTCTAGTCCCAATTCCTCCTCCTGAAGGTCAATCCTCTGCTCCTGGTCTCTACCCTGGAACCAATCCACTATCAGTAAGAGGCGTGCGGCCTGATATTTTGTCATATTGGGAAGACCGACCCCTCCTCTTTCTTTGGCTCTTGTTAAAGTGGACCTGAACTCTTGCACAGGACAGAAGGGAAACCTAGAGAAATGCACCCTGTATGTATGCAGAAAGTTAAGCCTCTCTAATACCCACCTCATCTGTGCCTAATCACCACTGTAATTTGATCTCTCAGGTGTCCGCTCAGGGCTCTCCTCTGCCATGGCAAGGCAGCTAATTTGTAAATGCTGGATGTTAATATGTCTGCTTCTATGAAAGCAAGAATAACACACTGCAGATATATTACAGGATTTGTATCAGCTGTAACAAGGGAGTGTCGTTTTTCTTTAAAGGTTATTACACTGTTGCATATCTTTTAGAGCAGAGAGGAAGCTCTGAGTTCAGGTACGCTTTAAGATGCTATAGCTCATTCTGGGTTTTTTGCCTGATCATATGAACCTAATCAAGGAAGACTTGAGGACTTTCAGTGTAGGTTGGGGAATATGGACGGGGATCACTTGGAAGATGTAGAGCAGTCTTGGGAGGATATTCATTTTAAAAATGTTTATTCTACCCATCCAAGACTGCTTTAGGCCACTCCATTTTGCTAAATCTTGTGTGACTGTTTCAAAGGGTGGGGTGTGATATAAGGCGAATAATTAAGTCCGTAGGGATCATTATTCCTAGGTATTTAATCAGAATCTATTTGGCCAAATAAGTTTTCAGTTAGAAGGAATTTAACTTGGCCGCTTAGGGGTGTATTTATACTTAACGGTGGATTCCTCCAGCCCCATGAGGTGCGTGGGCTCCCTCGTCCTCCTCTCTGGCCACTTCATGCTCTTAGGGCTTGTGCACGCTATCAGCGGGTTTTTTTAAAGCATAAAAGCGCTTGTGTAATGATTTCCTATAACAGTGTTCACATGTAAGCATTTTGATTTTATTGAAAGCGCAACATGTAACATTTTCTGAGCACTTTGGCTCAGTGGAAGGTATAGGGGAATCGCAAAGTGCTTGAAAAAGCGCTTTGTATAGCGATTTCATGAGCGCTTTCATGAATAAATGCATTGTATTCATTTCCGGGTTAAAGAGTTCATTTCCTGACTGTCAGGAAGTGAAAAAAAATCAACGCTGATCAAAAGCTAATGGTTTGGTACTTACCCAGGGCTTCCTCCAGCCCGATGAGCTCGTCTGAGTCCCACACACAAGGCCCGCGCATGCACAGAAGACCCAGGCTGGACGCGACAGAGTTGTTATGGAGGCTGAATGGCAGACTGCGGGAGGATGGCGTGGGACTCAGACGAGCTTATGGGGCTGGAGAAAGCCCCGGGTAAGTATCAAATCTTTAGTTATTTTAATCTCTGGTTTACTTTAAATATAGTTATAGCAACAATACAGATGTGCATTGCAGTAAACTTAGTCCATTGCTAAATAATGGAAATTTACTATTATATGCATTAAGAAAACGAGTGCGTTAAGGAGGCCTCCAGTGTTGAAATAAACTCTCCCATTGCTCTCTAATCACACACAGAATTAATTACAAATAGTTCAGACGGTACAGTGGTGAAGTAAATATTTATATCACCTTTCAGCAGTAGCGTCTCCCATTTCTTGTCCAGGCATCCACACACAGTTTGAAAGTTCTCAACTTGCTTGTGTGGTTGTCCTCTGAGCACTTTGGTTTAGATCAACTCCCAAAAACATACTGATAATTTAACTGCCCCCCCCCCCCCCCACTGTAGTTTATGGTAGGATGTTAAGACGGACATGGTAGTGGTTTGATTGTGAGCTCCTCTAAGGGACAGCACCTGACTGCACTATATAAATACATAATTATGTGGACGTACAGACTGCCACAGTAACATCCCCTGAACTAGATATACACTCCCCTAAGGGATTACAAGGAACACGTGTTCAATTTCTCATTAATGCAATTATCTAATCAACCAATCACATGGAAGTTGCTTCAAGACATTTTGGGGTGTGGTCCTGGTCAAGACAATCTCCTGAACTCCAAACTGAATGTCAGAATGGGAAAGAAAGGTGATTTAAGCAATTTTGAGCGTGGCATGGTTGTTGGTACCAGACGGGCCGATCTGAGTATTTCACAATCTGCTCAGTTACTGGGATTTTCACAACCATTTCTAGGGTTTACAATGAATGGTGTGAAAAGGGAAAAACATCCAATATGTGGCAAGGCGAAAATGCCTTGTTGATGCTAGAGGTCAGAGGAGAATAGGCCGACTGATTCAAGCTGACAGAAGAGCAACGTTGACTGAAATAACCGAGGTATGCAGCAAAGCATTTGTGAAGCCACAACGTGCACAACCTTGAGGTGGATGGGCTACAACAGCAGAAGACCCCATCGGGTACCACTCATCTCCACTACAAATAGGAAAAAAAGGCTACGATTTGCACGAGCTCACCAAAATTGGATAGTTGAAGACTGGGAAAAATGTTGCCTGGTCTGATGAGTCTCAATAGAGTCAGAAATTGACGTAATGAAAACATGGATCCATCATGCCTTGGTGGTGGTGTAATGGTGTGGGGGATGTTTTCTTGGCACACTTTAGGCCCCATAGTGCCAATTGGGCATCATTTAAATGCCACGGGCTACCTGAGCATTGTTTGTGACCATGTCCATCCCTTCATGACCACCAAGTACCCATCCTCTGATGGCTACTTTCAGCAGGATAATGCACCATGTCACAAAGCTAGAATCAATTCAAATTGGTTTCTTGAACATGACAATGAGTTCATTTTACTAAAATGGCACCTGAATCCCCCCCCCCCCCCCCCCGAGTCGGGGCAATTTTGGGGAGTTGGAGTCGTTGATTTCATAAACTGAGTCGGAGAAGTCTGATTTTTTTTTTTTTTTTTTTTTTTTTTTTTTTTTTACAAAATCCACAGCCCTGTTAAGAATTAGACTAAGGAGTCGGAGTCTGAGCCATTTTGGGTACCTGGAGTCGTGGTTTCATAAACTGAGGAGTCGGAGTTGGAGTCGGAAGATTTTTGTACCGACTCCACAGCCCTGTATCTAACCTTGCAGTTTACAGTAGTTAAAAGTAACGTGAGACAAAGGAAAAAGTTGCTTACCTGGGGATCGCGGGAGTGCAATCCAGGAGGCACTTGGCCAGGACAGCAGGGCTAACAGTGGACAGGACAGCTAGGACACAGAGGGATCTAACAGACTAAGTGGGACTGGAAAAAGTCACAGGTAAGTAAAAGCTAAAGTAAACCTGAGATTAAGGAAAGTTAAACAGCATGGGCTGATTCATCTTGTTCAGGGTGTGCTGTATGCACATGTACAAAGAGTGCGTAGTCAGCCATGTCCAACAACTGAGAAGATAATGCCTAAAGGCCACCATATTTTAACTGCTGTATTGGCAATTTAGCTTAGGGAGCAATGGTCAGGTTTACTTCAGCTCGGGGCTCCTTTCAGGACCTTTTTTGAAATCTACTTTTGTTACATTTTTTTTTTTCTTTGGAAAGTATATACTGTGTATGTATATGTGTGTATATGTGTGTGTGTATGTGTATATATATATATGTATGTATATATATGTATGTATGTATGTATGTATGTATGTATGTATGTATGTATGTATGTATGTATGTATGTATGTATGTATGTATGTGTATGTATGTATGTATGTATGTATGTATGTATGTATGTATGTATGTATGTATGTATGTATGTATGTATGTATGTATGTATGTATGTATGTATGTATGTATGTATGTATGTATGTATGTATATATATATATATATATATATATATATATATATATATATATATATATATATATATATATTTTTTATATATATATTATATTCTCTCATAAGACTCACTTTTTCTCCCCAAAAGTGGGGGTAAAAAGACAGTGTGTCTTATGGTCCGAAGGTATCCCCCATAAGTGCCCACTCTCTTTCATTGCTGCCCTGTGTCTCGTGTTACCGTCTCCCCTCTGGCCAGTGACCCTGTGTCTCACTGGTCCCCTGCAATGTTGTGTCCCAGCTGCCCTCCTGTGTCCGGTGCAGAATGGGACACAGGACACTAGGGGCAGAGAGAATATGGTGGGGGGGGGGGGCGGTGAGACACAGGAGGCACCAGCCAGAGGGGAGACAGGGCACATGGGGGCAGATAGGACACTGGGGGCACAGGAAGATACATGGGGACAAAATAATTGGGGGGGAAAACATCTACATTATGCACCTGGACCAGAGACGCACCAGGTTAAATTATATATATATTGTTTCCCTGGTTTTTGACCTCTAAACTGGGTGCGAAAAATACGATATATATACATATACATATATATATATATATATATATATATATATATATATATATATATATATATATATATATATTGGTTTTTTTTTTTTTTGGGTTTTTTTTTTTAGAGTGAAGATGAAAAAAAAGAAAGGATCCCATCTCCAACACCTCCACCAGACAGTGAAGAAAGTGACTTGGGTAAATCGCATGATTATTCTGCATTACTTTTTTGTGGCATGTGTGCTTTATACATTCTCCTAAGACACAGCTAGTGTCATTTTATTGTGGTTATTCATCAGTTTCCTTTTATTTTTCTCAATCTAGAGATAGATAATGAAGGTGTTATTCCTCCAGATGAAGAGGCACCTCAGGAGATGGGAGATGATGAATTAGAGGTAACCATGGACCATTAAATAAAGTGTGCCTTATTTTAACCTCCTGGGCGATAATCCCGAGCTGAGCTCGGGGTATGTCGCGCAGGAGGAGTTCTCAGGCCCTGGTGGGCCGATTTGCATAATTTTTTTTTTTTTTGTTACACGCAGCTAGCACTTTGCTAGCTGCGTGTAACTTCCGCTCGCTGCCGATCCACCGCTCGCCGCCGTGCTGCGCAGCCCCTCCCCGACCCCTTGCGCAGCCTGGCCAATCAGTGCCAGGCAGCGCTGAGGGGTGGATCGGGACTCCCTCTGACGTCACGACGTCCATGATGTCGGTGACGTCATCCCGCCCGGTCGCCATGGCCGGGGAAGCCCAGCAGGAAATCCCGTTCTGAACGAGATTTCCTGCTTACTCTGATCGCCGAAGGCAATCGGAGTGGGTGGGGGGATGCTGTTGCGCAGCGGCTATCATGTTGCGAGCCCAGGGCTCGCTACATGATTTAAAAAATAAAAAATTTAAAAAAGTGCTGCGCCCCCTCCTGGGTGATCTAATTGTATCGCCGGCTGACACAATGGCATTCCAGCGGTTCTGGAGGTGTGTTTAGCTTCCAAGGGTACAATGGTTAATTTGCATATATTCAGCAGTGGTGCCTGGGAGACATCTCGAGCTCACTCCAACCTGAATTATCGCAAATTCTTTCTGTTTTAGGAAAGCAAACTTTTGTTTTTGTAATTGTATCGCCCAGAGGGTTAAACTTCGACATAGGGCTCGATTCACAAAGCGGTGCTAACCCAGTAAAAGACTTTAGGCGTGATAACTATTGCACTACGCTGGGGAAGTTGGTGCTTAACCACTTGCCGACCGCCCACAGCCCATGGGGGGCGGCAAAGTGGATGCCTAAAGGACCGCAATACGCCTTCAGGCGGCGCGTCCTTTAGGCATGCCGGGGGAGCGATCGCGTCATTGATGACGCGCGCTTCCCCCGGCAACTGGCTCCGCCCACCCGCGGGATGTTAACCCCGCGATCGCCGCTACAAAGTGTATAATACACTTTGTAATGTATACAAAGTGTATTATACAGGCTGCCTCCTGCCCTGGTGGTCCCAGTGTCCGAGGGACCACTGATCTGCCCCCCCCCGCCCACTGATCGCCCACAGCACCCCTCAGACCCCCCCCTGCCCACCCCCCAGACCCCTGTTTGCACCCAATCACCCCCCTAATAACCCATCAATCACTCCCTGTCACTATCTGTCAACGCTATTTTTTTTTTTATCCCCCCCCCCTGCCCCCTGCCCCCTCCTGATCACCCCCCCACCCCTCAGATTCTCCCCAGACCCCCCCCCCCCTGTGTACTGTATGCATCTATCTTCCCTGATAACCTGTCAATCACCCGTCAATCACCCATCAATCACCCCCTGTCACTGCCACCCAACAATCAGCCCCTAACCTGCCCCTTGCGGGCAATCTGATCACCCACCCACACCAATAGATCGCCCGCAGATCCGACATTAGATCACCTCCCAAATCCATTGTTTACATCTATTCTCTCCTCTAAACACCCACTAATTACCCATCAATCACCCATCAATCACCCCCTATCACCACCTGTCACTTTTACCTATCAGATCAGACCCTAATCTGCCCCTTGCGGGCACCCAATCACCCGCCAACACGCTCAGATTGCCCTCTGACCCCCCCTTATCAATTCGCCAGTGCATTAATTACATCTGTTCTTCCCTGTAATAACCCACTGATCACCTGTCAATCACCTGCCAATCACCTATCACCCATCAATCACCCCCTGTCACTGCCACCCAACAATCAGCCCCTAACCTGCCCCTTGCGGGCAAACTGATCACCCACCCACACCAATAGATCGCCCGCAGATCCGACTTCAGATTACCACCCAAGCGCAGTGTTTCCATCTATTCTCTCCTCTAAACACCCACTAATTACCCATCAATCACCCCCTATCACCACCTGTCACTGTTACCCATCAGATCAGACCCTAATCTGCCCCTTGCGGGCACCCAATCACCCGCCTACACGCTCAGATTGCCCTCAGACCCCCCCTTATCAATTCGCCAGGGCATTATTTACATCTGTCCTTCCCTGTAATAACCCACTGATCACCTGTCAATCACCTATCAATCACCCATCAATCACCCGCTGTCACTGCCACCCATCAATCAGCCCCTAACCTGCCCCTTGCGGGCAATCTGATCACCCACCCACACCAATAGATCGCCCGCAGATCCGACGTTCGATCACCTCCCAAGTGCAGTGTTCACATCTGTTCTCTACCCTAAACACCCACTAATTACCCATCAATCACCCCCTGTCACTGCTACCTATCAGATTAGACCCCTATCTGCCCCTAGGGCACTCAATCACCCGCCCACACCCTCAGAATGCCCTCAGACCCCAGCACTGATCACCTCGCCAGTGCATTGCTTGCATCTATTCCCCCCTCTAATCACACCTTGAGACACCCATCAATCACCTCCTGTCACCCCCTAGCACACCTACCCATCAGATCAGGCCCTAATTTGCCCCGTGTGGGCTCCTGATCACTCGGCCAAACCCTCAGATCCCCCTCAGACCCCCTTCCGATCACCTCCCCAGTGCATTGATTGCATCTATTTTCCCCTCTAACCACCCCCTGAGACACCCATCAATCACCTCCTGTCACCCCCCTAGCACTCCTATCCATCAGATCAGGCCCAATACAACCTGTCATCTAAAAGGCCACCCTGCTTATGACCGGTTCCACAAAATTCGCCCCCTCATAGACCACCTGTCATCAAAATTTGCAGATGCTTATACTCCTGAACAGTCATTTTGAGACATTTGGTTTCCAGACTACTCACGGTTTTGGGCCCGTAAAATGCCAGGGCAGTATAGGAACCCCACAAGTGACCCCATTTTAGAAAGACACCCCAAGGTATTCTGTTAGGTGTATGACGAGTTCATAGAAGATTTTATTTTTTGTCAAAAGTTAGCGGAAATTGATTTTTATTGGGTTTTTTTCACAAAGTGTCATTTTTCACTAACTTGTGACAAAAAATAAAATCTTCTATGAACTCGCCATACACCTAACGGAATACCTTGGGGTGTCTTCTTTCTAAAATGGGGTGACTTGTGGGGTTCCTATACTGCCCTGGCATTTTAGGGGCCCTAAACCGTGAGGAGTAGTCTAGAAAACAAATGCCTCAAAATGACCCGTGAATAGGACGTTGGGCCCCTTAGCGCACCTAGGCTGCAAAAAAGTGTCACACATGTGGTACCGCCGTACTCAGGAAAAGTAGTATAATGTGTTTTGGGGTGTATTTTTACACATACCCATGCTGGGTGGGAGAAATTTCTATGTAAATGGTCAATTGTGTGTAAAACAAATCAAACAATTGTCATTTACAGAGATATTTCTCCCACTTAGCATGGGTATGTGTAAAAATACACCCCAAAACACATTATACTACTTCTCCTGAGTACGGCGGTACCACATGTGTGGCACTTTTTTACACCCTAAGTACGCTAAGGGGCCCAAAGTCCAATGAGTACCTTTAGGATTTCACAGGTCATTTTGCGACATTTGGTTTCAAGACTACTCCTCACGGTTTAGGGCCCCTAAAATGCCAGGGCAGTATAGTAACCCCACAAATGACCCCATTCTAGAAAGAAGACACCCAAAGGTATTCCGTTAGGAGTATGGTGAGTTCATAGAAGATTTTATTTTTTGTCACAAGTTAGTGGAAAATGACACTTTGTGAAAAAAACAATAAAAATCAATTTTCCGCTAAGTGTCATTTTCCACTAACTTGTGACAAAAAATAAAATCTTCTATGAACTCACCATACTCCTAACGGAATACCTTGGGGTGTCTTCTTTCTAAAATGGGGTCATTTGTGGGGTTCCTATACTGAACTGGCATTTTAGGGGCCCTAAACCGTGAGGAGTAGTCTGGAAATCAAATTTCGCAAAATGACCTGTGAAATCCTAAAGGTACTCATTGGACTTTGGTCCCTTTAGCGCAGTTAGGGTGCAAAAAAGTGCCACACATGTGGTATTGCCATACTCGGGAGAAGTAGTACAATGTGTTTTGGGGTGTATTTTTACACATACCCATGCTGGGTGGGAGAAATACCTCTGTAAATGACAATCTTTTGATTTTTTTACACACAATTGTCCATTTACAGAGTTATTTCTCCCACCCAGCATGGGTATGTGTAAAAATACACCCCAAAACACATTGTACTACTCCCGAGTACGGCGATACCACATGTGTGGCACTTTTTTGCACCCTAACTGCGCTAAAGGGCCCAAAGTCCAATGAGTACCTTTAGGATTTCACAGGTCATTTTGCGGAATTTGATTTCCAGACTACTCCTCACGGTTTAGGGCCCCTAAAATGCCAGGGCAGTATAGGAACCCCACAAATGACCCCATTTTAGAAAGAAGACACCTCAAGGTATTCCGTTAGGAGTATGGTGAGTTCATAGAAGATTTTATTTTTTGTCACAAGTTAGTGGAAAATGACACTTTGTGAAAAAAACAATAAAAATCAATTTTCCGCTAACTTTTGACAAAAAATAAAATCTTCTATGAACTCACCATACTCCTAACGGAATACCTTGGGGTGTCTTCTTTCTAAAATGGGGTCATTTGTGGGGTTCCTATACTGCCCTGGCATTTTAGGGGCCCTAAACCGTGAGGAGTAGTCTGGAAATCAAATTCCGCAAAATGACTTGTGAAATCCTAAAGGTACTCATTGGACTTTGGGCCCTTTAGCGCAGTTAGGGTGCAAAAAAGTGCCACACATGTGGTATCGCCGTACTCGGGAGAAGTAGTACAATGTGTTTTGGGGTGTATTTTTACACATACCCATGCTGGGTGGGAGAAATATCTCTGTAAATGGACAATTGTGTGTAAAAAAAATGAAAAAATTGTCATTTACAGAGATATTTCTCCCACCCAGCATGGGTATGTGTAAAAATACACCCCAAAACACATTCTACTACTTCTCTTGAGTACGGCAATACCACATGTGTGGCACTTTTTTGCAGCCTAACTGCGCTAAGGGGCCCAAAGTCCAATGAGCACCTTTAGGCTTTACAGGGGTGCTTACAAATTAGCACCCCCCAAAATGCGAGGACAGTAAACACACCCCACAAATGACCCCATTTTGGAAAGTAGACACTTCAAGGTATTCAGAGAGGGGCATGGTGAGTCCGTGGCAGATTTCATTTTTTTTTGTCGCAAGTTAGAAGAAATGGATTCTTTTTTTTTTCTTTTTTTTTGTCACAAAGTGTCATTTTCCGCTTACTTGTGACAAAAAATAATATCTTCTATGAACTCACTATGCCTCTCAGTGAATACTTTGGGATGTCTTCTTTCCAAAATGGGGTCATTTGGGGGGTATTTATACTATCCTGGAATTCTAGCCCCTCATGAAACATGACAGGGGGTCAGAAAAGTCATAGATGCTTGAAAATGGCAAAATTCACTTTTTGCACCATAGTTTGTAAACGCTATAACTTTTACCCAAACCAATAAATATACACTGAATGGTTTTTTTTTTTTAATCAAAAACATGTTTGTCCACATTTTTTGCGCTGCATGTATACAGAAATTTTACTTTATTTGAAAATTGTCAGCACAGAAAGTTAAAAAAATCATTTTTTTGCCAAAATTCATGTCTTTTTTGATGAATATAATAAAAAGTAAAAATCGCAGGAGCAATCAAATAGCACCAAAAGAAAGCTTTATTAGTGACAAGAAAAGGAGCCAAAATTCATTTAGGTGGTAGGTTGTATGAGCGAGCAATAAACCGTGAAAGCTGCAGTGGTCTGAATGGAAAAAAAGTGGCCGGTCCTTAAGGGGTAGAAAGACTGTGGTCCTCAAGTGGTTAAACTTATCATGCCTAAACTTATCACGCCTAAACTGAGTTTAGGGGCTTTTCACCAGGGTGCTAACTGTTAGTACCGCTTTGTGAATCAAGCCTATACTCTGCATTTTTACCTGCATATACCTGTCAAGTAGGTTTCAAGGCAAGTTGTGAGCATTCCTGTTGTGTGTTCCGTTAAGGGTCCTTTCACGCTACATCTGTTGCGACACAACAGACAATATAATTGCAATTACATTCCAATGGCGTTTCCACACTGGTGTTATTGCAATGCAACTATTTCCATCTGAATATTGCATGCGGTATTGTTATAGTGCAAGCAAAGGTATATGTGTGTGTACATATATCTCTATATATCTATGTGTGTGTGTGTGTGTGTGTGTGTGTGTGTGTGTGTGTGTGTGTGTGTGTGTGTGTGTGTGTGTGTGTGTGTGTGTGTGTGTGTGTGTGTGTGTGTGTGTGTGTGTGTCACATTATTTGAGCATCACACTTTGTAATGCTCAAATAACTTCAGTTTTGAGCAAGCAAAAACAAAGAAAAATTTAATCAAAATAAGTTGTCCCAAAAGTGATCCTCTCTACCTAATTACCTGGAAGGGGACAGATGTCTGGGGACCCCCTTATTAAAAGTGGCTCTTGGATTCCATCATAAGTCCCCTAGGACCTGTACTCGCTTGTGGGGATGGCTCACTCTGCCTCCTCCTGGGCAACAGTGGGGATGAGCCTCTTATCCTTGACTTGGACAGGGCTTTGCAGGAGAGAAAAATATCTGTCCTTCTGCAAGGTAGGCCTGAACAATTTTAGGAAAAGACTGAATTGCCCAATTTGTATAAAAAACTGCGATTTCGATTCATGATTTTCAATACACAACGGTGGATCAGCACACCAATGGTGAGTATGAGTACCCCCAGTATAGTTTAGCCAGCAATAGGTGCTCCAGTAAAGGTTAGCTAGCTATAGGTGCCCCAATAGAGGTAAGCCAGCTATAGGTGCTGCAGTACAGGTTAGCCATCTAGATCCCCCTTAGTGTATATAGCCAGATCTCTCCCCCCCCCCCCCCCCATAGTGTATATATTCTAGATTCCCCTCCCCGTTTAGTGGAAATAGTCAGTTCACCTGAGGAAGGGCAACGCCCGAAACCTGTAGTGTGCCGTCTCCAAGTTTGTTTGGTCCATATATTCACATCCCCCACCTCACCTTTTAGAGTATATAGGCAGATCCTCACTCTAATCTCCCCATTGCTGCCGCTGGTTCCTACTCTGATCCCTGCTCTGCTCCCAGTCCTTCCTCCAGAAAGTCCAGATTCTCCTCACTGCATTGCCGTGCGGTGAGCTTTTGTGAAGAGGCAACGAGTGTTCGCTCAGTAACGGCGGGGGCCTGAACATTATTTCAGGCCCTCGCCTGAAATAATTTAAAAACCGAAGTAGTTCAGCCCTACTGCAAGGTGTTGTCTCCCTTTGTCCTGAATCATGCAGCTGGTGGGAAACCTCTGTAATAAAGGGGTAGCAAAATCCTTTTAATATCATAGACAAACAGGCTCATCCCTGCCTCTGTGCATTAGAGGTAGTGATAACCACTCCCCACATATGTGGGGATGGGTATTTGGGTGACTTACGTTAGTATCTGGGAGCCCACTTTAATAAGGAGACCCCCAGATGCCTGTCCTTTACTCTTTAAATATGTAAAGAAAGTCATTTTTGTTCTCCCTATCTGTTGAAAAGAGTTTAATAAACTGTATGGCTAAGAAAAGAAATCTTATTTTTTCATCTGTCTAGTTCTTTCTTTTAACATCATTGTCTGTAGACTTCTGTCTTCCTTCTTTTCTCTTCTTTGATCTGTGCAGAAGCTTTGCCTCCTAGAAGCACTGGTTTTCTCAGCTACTAACCTGGGATGTCTAACTTCTTATTATTTTCTACATCTCTTGAAAGGGGAAACCACCTGATCCTGGGGGAGATATACTGACTGTCCTCCACCCATCCCTTAAGACCTGTACAATTTAGATTTTTTTTTACACCTCAAACTATTCTGTACCATATTGCGAATATGCTTGCCACAGAAGGTATAGGACATGCATCTGACAAAAAACAGAGAATAGCGCTCGTATCCAAATTTATAATTGATAGTTTATTTATCTATACATAAAAATATATATATATATCTAGCCTTTGGAATTAAAACCATATAAGCATAAAGGGTTTCATATGCAAGGTCACTTCAAAAGTACTCCACAATATCCCCTTCTACATATACTTTCTAAAAATTTTTTTATTTTAATAAGTGGAACAATATAACTTCATTCATGCCATACACACTGTCATGCATACCATGGAGCCACCTGAATCTCTAATAAAAATTCCCCATAAAAAGTTCTCCAATAAAATCCGTATAGATAAGTGTATTGGGTCAATCCTCCTATGTGTTTATAACAGTCCCCTCCGTTATCTCAGAGTGTCTATCCACCTGCCGCAAAAGACTCTTTCAATCACTTGTGCGTCCAGTCACTTACGCGTCCTGCAGCTTTTCTAATTTTCACATGCGGGCTCCGGCCGGTAGCCTCGCAAGCAGGACTCCTCTCTCTTTCCGTATCGCTGCTCCCCCGGTATGGCGTCCGTTTGCAAGCTCCTTACAGCTCAGTGCGCTCCGGCTGTACAGCTTTCCGGGTGATTGGCCAGTTGGGAGTGACGTCACTTCCCTTTCCGGGCTCCTGCGTTCCAACCAGCGTTCCAATGCGATTTCCTGCTTTCAAAGCTCCCATATGCAACCATGCACCTTATACTGTACGTGCTTTTGTTGCAGAATGTGTAAACACTGCGTGGATGCTCCTAGAGCCCTTCACATCGACATGTTTCGATAGTATACGACTATCTTCATCAGGATGGTTGCATATGGGAGCTTTGAAAGCAGGAAATCGCATTGGAACGCTGGTTGGAACGCAGGAGCCCGGAAAGGGAAGTGACGTCACTCCCAACTGGCCAATCACCCGGAAAGCTGTACAGCCGGAGCGCACGGAGCTGTAAGGAGCTTGCAAACGGACGCCATACCGGGGGAGCAGCGATACGGAAAGAGAGAGGAGTCCTGCTTGCGAGGCTACCGGCCGGAGCCCGCATGTGAAAATTAGAAAAGCGGCAAGACGTGTAAGTGACTGGACGCACAAGTGATTGAAAGCGTCTTTTGCGGCAGGTGGATAGACACTCTGAGATAACGGAGGGGACTGTTATAAACACATAGGAGGATTGACCCAATACACTTATCTATACGGAATTTTTTGGAGAACTTTTTATGGGGAATTTTTATTAGAGATTCAGGTGGCTCCATGGTATGCATGACAGTGTGTATGGCATGAATGAAGTTATATTGTTCCACTTATTAAAATAAAAATTTTTTTAGAAAGTATATGCAGAAGGGGATATTGTGGAGTACTTTTGAAGTGACCTTGCATATGAAACCCTTTATGCTTATATGGTTTTAATTCCAAAGGCTATATATATATATATATATATATATATATATATATATATATATATATATATATATATATATATATATATATATATATATATATATATATATATATATATATATATATATATATATATATATATATATTTATGTATAGATAAATAAACTATCAATTATAAATTTGGATACGAGCGCTATTCTCTGTTTTTTGTCAATTTTATGTTTGGTGGGGATTAAAGGGATACCCACACCTTTAGAATCAAGCAGCTGACTGATTGGGGAGATAGGGAGACAGAGTAGCGCCTTTTTTACTTCTCTTTCTTTTTGATAGGACATGCATCTGTTGTGCATGAAAATGATTTAGGTGTTCTTAATATTCAGGTAACAGAAGAAATGATGGAGACGGCAAATGAAAAGAAAGGAGAGGCAATTAATGCTTTGGGTGATGGTGAGTAAACAGATTAATGAAATGAATCACTACTGCTGTGTTCAGAGCTACAGTAAATCTGGCCATACACTTGCCCGATTTGCGGCCGTTTCGACAGCAGATTCGATCACTGGGATCGAATCTGCTGCCAATCGTTCGCGCTAAACGCACCCGCTGATCCGATTTCCTCCCGAAATCGGATCGGTCAGTCGATCGCGCCGTGCTGAAAAATACCGTCGATCGCCCGCGGGTAGGGAGCGCGTCGCTAGCGGCGGCCGATCCGATCAGGTATACATTACCTGACGCTGGCTCCCGGGCATCTTCTCCGCGCTGCACCGCTCTGTTCCTGCTTCCATCCCAGCGTACATTAACTTCCTGTGTCAGTGACCAGGAAGTTCAGATAAAGGGCGCTCTATTTGAACTTCCGGGTCAAGGAGTGACACAGTGTACGCTGGGATGCGGTGCGGGGTGCAGCGCGGAGAAGAAGACCCGGAGCCAGCTTTAGGTAATGTATACAGCGGGGGGGGGGGGGGGGGGGGGGCAGGCGGCAGGAGCAGCTCAACAGATTGTGATCGGTTTCAGGCTGAAACCGCTTCACAATCTGTTTGCAGTAAAGGCAGCCATACGATCCCTCTCTGATCAGATTCGATCAGATAGGGATCTGTCAGCTGGTCGATCTAATGACAAATCGACCAGTGTATGGCTACCTTGAGATCTTAATTTGAATTCAATTTTTTTAAATCTCAACAGTGACCATTTACCAAATACCAGCAGCTATTTGAGGTACACTTTTGTGCAGTTTGTGAAGGTATTTACATGATGGATATACACAGAGAGCTGAGGCTCGGAAGGTACCAGCCTCTGGGCGCAGAGCCCTGAGATAATGCTTGTGCCCAGGGCTTTGGAGTCGATACAAAAATCCTCCAACTCTCACCCCACAGTTTAGGATTCCTCCAACTTATTGACTCGGACTCCTGTAAATTGCATATTACAATCTTGTTGATTTGAAAGTATGTAACATAAAAGGCATATCATAACTGCCAAAGCTTTAAAGCTATATGAAGATGGCATCTGCTTTTGGGAACAAAAAGCTCCTGACCAGGAAGCTGACACTTTACCCTGCCAGCCACCGTGGCATGTCATTGTCAACATGAAAGCCCCAGCATGTTGTTTGTATAATGAGATTCACCGTAGCCCCATATTTGCTGGGTTCCAAAGTAATATCCCTACCACCTTACAGAAAAAGACCTCTGCCTTTTCTATATCTGATACAGAAAAGGCCAGAGCTATTTTCTGCAATGGGGCAGATCTCTGCACTGGAATCTAGCTGATACAGGGTTCCACTGAATCTTATTAAACAGACAATATGTTGGGAAACTGTTAAGCATTAGCGTACCTTTGCTTTTGTTTTTTGGTATGTACACCAGAGACTCTTTTTAACTAAACTTAGGATATTGCTGTAGTAGAAATCATAACTAGTCCTTGGTAAGAGTACTTGTACATTGTACAGACAGAAACAAAGAACATCCGTCAGGCCCTAGGCAATATTACTGTGGGTACATGGAGTGATGTGCAGGTACTCTGCAGGAGAATGAGGGTATTCTTCTATTACAGCTTTTTCATGCACAATCTGAACCAGGTTTGAGTAATAGACATCTCTGCGATCAGTGTGCACAACATTCTCAGTGGATTCACAACAGCCCTGCAGGGAATGCATTTGAACTACTGTGTAAATTTAATTCGTAGTCGCCAAAACCAATAATCAGTATTTTTTTTGTGACTATCCTTTGCATTTCGGCCAACACACATAACCTTGAAGAGACACTGAAGCAAAAAAAAAAAAAAATGATGAATTGGCTGTGTAGTACTAATGATGAATTGGCTGTGTAGTACTTATAATTACTACATTAGTAGCAAAGAAAATATTCTCATTTTTATTTTTAGTTATATAGTGTTTTTTTTTTTTTTTTTTTTTTTTTTTTTTTTTTTTATAACATTGCATTTATTCTCTAATATTTGCAGTTTATACACTACTCAGCAGTCTAAATGCTTTTACAGAGCAGTCTTGTGAACTATTGAACTGTCCTCTGGAGGGAAAAAGAAAATAGTGTCTGACAGTTGAGATAACAAGCATTAGAAGACAGTGCTTTCAGCGACTTTGAAAGTCGTGGAACTCAATGGCTCTTTTGCATAGATAACTGGAGTTTCTTAACTCTTCCTGTACTGGAAACAATATTAGACTTATGTCTCTGCTCCTAATGTTTTATTTCTTAGCTGTACTACACATATGAATCATTATATCATAATTTTTTTTCCCGCTTCAGTGTCTCTTTAAACAATGGGAGATTGGGTAAAAGATCTATATCTCCATATATTGATCCTTAACAGCTTGCTGTTCCAGGAGGTAGATTCTACATACTAATTGGTGCAGCTGTGTGTTCTAGGATGTAGAATCTACGTCCTGCATTAAAATCCACCACACGCCCACGTGGGCACAGGTGGTCGTGCATGCCCCGTGCGTGCAGGGTCCTGTGAATGATTGTTCCTAGCGAATAGCAACAGTCATTTAGATTTTTTTTTTTTTAACCTTCAAAACTTTTTTTCCCCTTAACTTTATTAAAGAGACATGGTCCCAATAAAATAAAAATTGTTTTTTTTTGTAATCCCTATTTACTTTTTAAGCCTAGCCTATTAACTGATTATTAACCCCTGCACTACCTTTACCGGTTTATAAACTTTTAATGACTGCCACCTGTAGTGATTGGATGTGAACGCTAGGGCAAAAGTTTTGGGCCCCAATGCTCTACAGTGTATCACTCTGCCATTTCTAGCGATGCATCTGTACAGTACTATCACCTCTGATCGCCACAGACGCGCAGGCTGGGGAGAATGGTCTACCACATGCTCAGCTAGTAATATAACTTTGGGATGTGTCATGTGACAGTTAGGAAGGGTAAAAAAAATGGGTATTTTCTGCATTTACGCCTCATTTTTCCCCATAAAATGACTATAAAATAAGTTGTCAGTACCTGCGCTCAAGAGTTGTTTTATTAATTATAGTTCAACTGCTACCCTAAAAAAGTGGTTTCCCAACCACAAAGTATAAAAATGCACAATATATCTATAGGGTGCGCTTATGGACTAATAAAACCATATAGCATATGTAAAATAGAATATTTAATAATTCACGAGTAAGAGCATATATAAAAAACAGTAAATATACAATAGAATTTAATGCGGAGGCTCCTGCGCACAGTCAATCAATCACACATACAGGCATACTGCAGCGCGCTAGTATAAGATTCAATATATGATTTTTTTTCTGCTGCTGTAAAGCATACTGTACTTCAGCTGTCAACTTCAGCCCCAAGGACAGCTTGGCGTGTTACTGATGTCCAATATAAACAGATAGATCCCAGTGTTAAAAAAACAATACAGATCATGTAGTACCATTCAAAAGTACAGTTGATAGTTGCAGCGTTTGATGTCAGTTAATGATGCGGAGCTTACCCCATCCGTAGTTAAAGGAGTAATAAGGGATTATATCGTAAAATAAGTGGTACTTACCGGGGGCTTCCTCCAGCTCCAGGCTCCCAGGACATCCCTCGCCGCATCTCTGCCCGCAGCCGTTCGCCGCAGGTCCGTCCCGGTCCCCGGCGATGACGTCAGAGCGACCTCCAGGTCGCTCTGTACTGCGCCTGCGTGAGCGGCGCTGTCAATCACTGCCACATGGGCCGGAGTGGACTGCGCAGGCGCAGTAGTACTTCAGCCCTCATCATATAGTTTTTGTTGTCAGTCTGTGATGCGGAGCTTACCGCATCCATAGTTGCAGATTTGGAGTGGATTTATCCAGGACCGCTCATTCCTGGTGGCCCCGGCCGGCAGCTAACCGGGAGAGTCTGTGCGCCGATGTTTGTTTGGAACTATTGCACAGGGTCAACAGACCCGGTCTTGGAACGCAAGTTTCCGCGTTCCGCTATAGGAAACAGGAAGTCCGGCCCCCGGATGCTGGTTGGTGATGTCACTCCCTTCAGCCAATCGCTTACGCGTTTCAGAAGCTAGACTGCTTCCTTCATCAGAGCTAAGGCTCCGGAGGCGATTGGACACTTTTATTCCTTGCGCTTCTCAATCATAGCAAATCTAGGTGTACTCATGGATCATATTATTTTATATTTTTATAGTGTATGGAAGAACGGAGAATGAATGGTATAGCATATTAATCCCCCTCAGTAGTATGAATATAGTAATACTCTTTACCGTATCATCATCGGGGGTTCTTAATATGCTAATATGATCCATGATATATAGGAGAGAACAGAGGCGCCAAAAGGATAAAAGGGGTTTTAAAGGAGCTTAAAAGACAAAAATTTGGTAATTAGAGGAGGCAGTGGTGGACTTACCTCCTCCAAGCAGACACAACACGACTGTACATTCAGTCTATTTATTAACGAACTCCAGATAAAACAAAGCAACGCGTTTCACGGGTCAGTGCCCGCTTCCTCAGGCAATAGAAAAAGGAGTTACAGCAACTAGCAAAACAAACACTCGGCACCTCCAACAGAGGTTTCCTATAGACAGTAGTAGACAAAGGAATAGTCCACTTTTGTAGGTGCCGACGACGCTGAGGGTAAAAATGTGTTAAAGCTTCACACACACACACACACACACACACACACACACACACACACACACACACACACACACACACACACACACACACACACACACACACACACACACACACACACACACACACACACACACACGTTGTAACTCATGTGGCCGCAGTAGAATTTACTCATATGCGATCCGATGTAACAGGAGCCGAGAGCTTTTCTCCCCTTCTCGCCCTCCTGTCTTGTGTATTTCTGCTAATATGCCCGTCAATAGGATGTAACAGGAGCCGAGAGCGTCGCCCCTCTTATCTCGCTCCTGTCATAATTTACTCTGAACACACTGTGTCTGGCGGCGCGTCATTGGTGGTATGCGGTTGCTATGCAGTGGCAAACTATGTAAAGGGGAGCAGAAACATTCCATTCTGCAGAGCAATATGAACATGCTTTAGTACAGATGATGCGCTGCAGAATGGGACACATCTACCCTCCTTTGCATTAGTTGCTTTTGCATATCAATCACAGCACACAATGACAGGGCAGACTCAGTGCGTGCACAGAAGATACAGGACAGGAGCGAGAAATGGAGATAGCTCTCCCTCCTCTTACATACTATTGTCGGGCATAATAGCAATTCCTGCAGCGGCCACCTCAATTAAAACTTGCATTGAGGAGGGCGGCATAATAGGTGCGAGAGAAGTTGTCTCTCCTTCCTCAAACCTAACTGCGTGTTGGGAGAGGGGGCGGAGCCAGGATATACACTGTGCCGCTCAGCGGCATCCCCTATGAATGTGAGCTGTTCCTCTGTCCCGACGCCGTCAGTTAATTCAGAGTACCCTGACGTGCAGGTACCTGGGATGTAAAAAGCATTATATGACACAAAGATATGCTGAGTCCTTTATTAAAATGCTTTTACATCCATTACTAATGTTAGCACAAAAATGATTTCTTTGATACTATTCCTTTAAGTATACAGGGTCTTGTTCTATTTCCACTTCTCTCCCTGAAACACCGTTTTAACTCCATATCCGCTATGCCCAATACAGCTAGTTTAAGTTTCTAACTGACACACAAAGCTCTTTACCACCATTCTCGTCACTAATTCCAAGGTACCACCCTAGCTGTGGCCTACGTTCTTCAAACTTACATCTTTTATCCTCCACTATAATTGCCTATTTTTATTCATGTATATAGTATAGTGGCTGGCTAGTGTAATGGTTAAAGGGGCACTACGGTGAAATTATTGATTTTCAGTTAAATAACTAATCGGTCAGGGGTCTGATTGTAAAAATACATAAATGGCTTGTATGAGGTTATAAGGAGGGACAATTTTCACATCACTGATCTCTGTGCAGGACGTCAGATCTCATCTTACTGATGCGCAGAGAGACAGCTCATTCATATGCGGGGAGGACAGTTGAAATATAAGCTCTGGATGTTTTATTACCTCCCCTCCGAGGCTGAGGCAATAGCGGCACATCCCAACCGTCAGAGCTCCTGTGTATGCTGACCAATGTTTGTTTTGCTAGCTTTGAGGATCTGTTAGGCTCCCTCTACACCATCGCAGGGTCTACTGTGGACTTCCCAAGAGGCAGCACTTTACCACTCACTCCATACGTTCACAGATCTTCTTCAGGAGTAACAGACTTGAGCTGTCCACAGTATAGTCTGCAATGGTGTAGAGGGGGCCTCACAGATCCTTGGAGCTAGCAAAACAAGCTCTTACAGCTGGAATGTACCACTACTTATTACTTCAACCTCAGAGGGGAGGTAATAAAATGTCCAGAGCTGCTATTTCAATTGTCGTCCTGACCCCCCGCCCCCACCCCCACCCCCCCGCATATGAATGAGCTGTCACTATGCGGATCGTTAAGATAAGATCTGACGTCCTGCACAGAGACCAGTGATGTGTAATGTGTCTCCTTATGACCTCATACAATCGGACCTCTGACAGATATAAGTTATTTTACTGAAAATCAATCATTTCACCATAGTGCCCCTTTTAAGACAACAACATTAAAAGATTTGATACTTACCCGTGACTTCTTCCAGCCCCATAAGCACCGCTGAGTCTCTCGCCCTCCACCTAAATGACTCTGCTCTCCTGCTATCAGTCCCAGAAACTGGCTCAGCCGTGCCAGTCGGGCTCTTCTGCGCATGAAGAGACATACTGGCGCAACTGAGCCAGATTACCGGGACTGATAGCCGGGGAATGGAGGCACTCAGGAGGATGACGAGGGGCTCAGCGGTGCTTATGGGGCTGGAGGAAGCCATGGGTAAGTATCAAATCTTTTCATTTTCTCATCTCGGGTATTCTTTAAAGAGAACCTGAACTGAAAATAAAAAGTCGAAAGAACTATACACAGGTCATTCATCCCATGTAGTGTACTCATCAATGTTTCTCCTCTCCTGCGCCCCATTTGTCCACTGTGATCAATGGAATTCTCCAAATGGCCATTGCCACAGAACAGCTTCCTGGTCAGCACACTGTTAAACTGTAATATCACCCACTTGAGCCATAGGGAAACTCGGACATTACCTTCCACATTCAGTTGTAAGTGACAGCTGCTGATCTATACCTGACCGCAACTGGTATATTTTAATTCTGACAAAATATTGTCAGAACTGGAAGGGAGCACTGTAAGAAGAAAATGGTGAGCCTCTGAGAGGAACTGACGGTGAGGTAAGTATGTGATATTCATTTGCAGCTACGTCATGTGTTTATTTTAAACAATTTACCTTGCTTCAGGTCCCCTTTAAGAGCTCTGCTTCTGATATAGGAGACCTAGGTTCAAATCTCCGCACTTCCTATTGTGTGATTTTACTTTTTGCCACTAGATGGAGCTAAAAATACTATCCTGATTTACAAGGAAGTATTCACTTTTTTTTTTTTTTTTACATTACTTTACCACTTCCTTTATTATGGACATGGCCCCTGATTGGGGTGATGTCCATTCATTCCAGGCACTGCAATTGGTTTGGGGAACACTTGTTTCGCGCTTCACCAATCACGGATTGGTGAGTCCCAACGCGTACGAGTGCCAGATGCGTGCACAGTTGCTGTGGAGTTAAGCAACGCATTTAAACATCCTGGAGCCATTAAGAGGCTCCAGCACAACGTTTTAATGCGGCGGCTTGCAGCTAAATGGTTAAGTTGCTGTCTCCATATACTCTGAAAAAATGTAATTACATAGTTAACAATCGAAAACGGGGCCCCAAAAAAAGTGTGATTTCACTTTAAAGCTATGTTTCCACTAGCCGCCGTACGCACCTTCGAGACGTGCGGGAACGCAGACGATTCCCAGAAGCCGTGCCATGCACGGCTATGGGATTCGCTGCCTCCCGCACGGAAACAGATGGCAATGTCAGCCGAATTGCTAGGGCAAGCGATTCGGCGGGCGGCGCCATTTTTCCTATGGCAGAGTTTACCTGTGTTATTTTCCTGCGGGGGAAACTCTGCAAATTCGGCCCGGTTTCTGCGCTAGGCGGGCCCTAATTTTTAAAGCCTTCATGCAGAAAGTTAGAATACGTGATCCATTATAACACAGAAGGGTGCACAGCCCATAGTTGTATGCAACAGACTTAGTGTGAAAGGCAGTGATGGGCCTCCGAGTAGCTATGAGTTTGTAGCCATTTGGATTTTAAATGCTAATGAATCTTAATAAATGCAGGTGTGACTGCGGGAGACAGGGGGTTAACTTACCTAGATGTCAATGGGATCCTATGCGTATCATTCCCCTCTAGCCGGAAGTAGGAAGTGCGGTAGTGAGTGGTGGAAGGCGGCACATACGTCGCATGTGAGGGAAATGGTATGCATAGGTTCTCACTGACTTCTGGGTACGGTAACCCCCAGTCTCCCATGATCTTACCTGCATTCATTAAGATTTCGAATCAGGGTAGCTACGAACTCGTACCTACTCGGAAGCCCATCCCTGGTGAAAGGACCCTAATGTTGACTTAAAGGGAAACCGAGAGGAATGAACTGTAAAAATAGAAAAAGCTTTTATACATACCTGGGGCTTCTTCCAGCCCCATAAGCCTGGATCGCTCCCACGCCGCCATACTCCGCTTCCTCTATCGCCGGTACCGGGTCCCGTCACTTCCGGCGGAAGCGGCTAATTGTCCGCATCACAGGGGCTCCCTCCATACCCTTACACATGCGGCTGCGTAGTAGGCAGCCGCACGCGCAAGTGTATGGAGGGAGCCCCTGTGATGCGGAGAATTGGTCGCGTCCACTGTCCGACTGGCGGAAATGACGGGACTCGGTACCGGCGGATCGATGCAGCAGAGGACGGCGGCGTGGGAGCGATCCGTGCGTATGGGGCTGGAGGAAGCCCCAGGTATGTATAAATCTTTTCTTTAGATTCTCTCTGGTTCTCTTTAAGTGTGTGTGTCATCCCAATGTATTCAACAGACTTCCTAGGGAGACGGGAAAAAATAGACACACCAGGAACCCCTTATGGTGTAGTATGTCAAATGCTGATCACGTAGTCTTAACCTCAGTAGCGGTAATCCAGAGTCAGGCTCTGGCTGGAAATCCACAGCTCTGAGTGGTAACTCCAAGCTGGATCCATGGGGGTGAGTAATGTGCAGGGCTGCCACAGATCTATCTAGTGGTGTGATTTTTAGGATCAAAAAGCATGTGAAAAAATTGCATCGCTTTTGGACACTAAAATCCAGAAATAATCCTAATGCCAGGGAAGTTAAAGAGCAAAAGAATACTCACAAGTTTGGGTTGCACGACTAGCAACCACAGTATGAAGGCAGGTGAGAAAATCCCATCCTCACTCGGGTTCTTTAGGGTCATCAGATATGTGGGTCATGCTCCAGAAAAAAGCAATAGTTTAGAAATTGAACACTAGACTAACCTCCCAAAGCAGCGGGTGGGCTGTGACATAACTAGAAGGGAGAAGGAGCCCCAAAAAATAGGTGGTAGTGGATAAACGGTATATCTATACTGTGTGACTAAAAATAAAATATTTTTTTAGGCGCTCCAAACTTACTGTCTACAGTATAAAGACACTGCTTTGTATTTGATTTGAGGAAGTGGACTGTGTTCCGTGAAACGTGTTATCGTTTATAGTGTCTGATTGATAATAAACCTTTTATTTGAAATTGACTTTGCCCCTTCCTTTGAGGTAAGCCATTTTTATTATTTTTTTTGTTATTTTTAGTCACATAGTATAGATATGCCGTTCATCCACTACGACCTATTTTTTGGGGCGCCTTCTCCCTCCCAGTTCTAATGTGGACTTAAATTTGGTTTAATGCTGAAATTCTTAAAATAGTTTTTCTTCTTTTTCCCCTTCTCTCCAGGTGACCTTGAGAAAGCTATTGATCTCTTCACACAAGCCATAAAACTCAACCCAAAGATTGCAATATTGTATGCAAAAAGGGCAAGGTGAGGTATGATTTTACAAAGCAGGTAAACCTACCTATAGTTGCTATACTATATAGTACTTATCTCTTTAGTTTTCTCACAGGATATGTATTCACACCTTGTTAATTTAAATACCGTTTTAACCTTCAGCAAACAAAGAAGTACTCAAAACATGCTGTCTCAAATTATCGTAAAGCCCAACTAGGCAAAGCCTTGAAGCATTTATGTTCATTACTGTTGTTGTTATTATTATTATTATTATTATTATTACCTTTTGATCTGAACACCACAGCTTCCAGACCTCTGTATTCTTCACTGTTAAGCTTCAGTTAGGTAATGTCACAGGTAGGAAATGAGTGAAGAGGATTTCAGCAGAATGTGGAACTACACTGTGACTGCCTGCCTGCTCCATAGGTCCATACTGCTGGAAGAGGATGGAGAGGGCTATGCAGTCATCCTGGTATTTACTATAAACGCGTTGCATGCAGAGCTAGGATGGCAGGGATTTTGGATAATGGTAGAATTGTAGCTTGGACAGCATACTGAGGCAGGGCTCTATAGACTATAAAAGTGGGTCCACAATAAACGAGGCACTATAATAAAGTGCTTTAACAGAGGTAATATAATAGGGTAGTAAAATGAGGAAGGATTAGTATCTACCCCTTATTTATATTCAATCTCAACAATCATCCTGGTGTCTTAGGTTAAATTAACCATTTCAGTGGCGGCTTTTATCCACAGTAGAACGTTTTATTTGCCAATATGTCACGTTTATTGCAACATTTAAATTATATCCCTAGTACAATGTATGGTGACAATATTTTATTTGGAATTAAGAGTGAATTTTTTTTTACTTTTTTAGACCACAGGCTTTACCCCCTCCCCCCCCCCCTTAAAGACCAGGCCATTTTGTGTGAAATAGGCCACTGCAGCTTTAAGGCCAAGCTGCAGAGCCGCTCGACACAGCACACAAGTGATCCCCCCCCCCTTTTCCCCCCCACCAACAGAGCTCTCTGTTGGTGGGGTCTGATCACCCCCAGGTTTGTTTATTTTTAAATATTTGCTGTCTTTTTTTAATAAAATTTGTTTTTTTAATATGTCAATTACTCTCTCCCCGTCTGCCTATCATAGCTGATCGCGTCTGAGTCCCCCAGGGGGACAGCCGTGTCACAAGGCTGTCCCCAGTAAAGCACTGCTGTAGATCTCAGCGCTGTGCCAGCAATTAGATGGCGGTTTCGTCGTCTAACAGTCTATTGAGCGTCTCCCGAGCGGCAATTGCTGCTCGGAGACTGAAGGTGGAGCTCTGCTCCGCCCACCAAGCAGGAGATGAGCGCGCAGCCTGCGCGAGTTCTGCAAAACAGAGTCCCACGGCTTTACGCTGATGAGCGTTAGGCGGTCCTGGGGCTGCTAGTAGTTAATCTAGGTCGGCTAGTAGTTAATCTAATGATTGGCTGTGGGAGCTGCGGAAACAAGTGAGCAGGAGGCAGCGCGGCAGCACCAATTGAGAATGATCACGGTTTTATAACAAACGGTGATAATTCTCAGCGGACAAGCACAGATTGGCTCAGGGGACTTCTGTCCCCTGGCACTAGCAAAAAAAGCTTGCTGTACACGAAGTGGAAAATCTGCTTCAGCATATCCTTCCATTCTGTCCAGAGTTACTGTGCCACTTTGCACAATCAGAAAATGTGGGACAGCGTCCCTTCCTCTCCGCAACCCCTAAAACAGGCTGAGGAAGTTGAGGGGAATATTTTATGCAACAAAGAGGAGTGTAGTACCACCTCAGCATCAGCTTTAAAGGAGTGCCCTTCAAAATGTTAAGATTCTCTATAAGACATGAGAAGAATTTCACCTACACTGAATGGATTACATTTGTGAGTTAAAACCAATAGTGGCCCAGTTGTGGGGTAAATTATTTTACAAAAGTAAAGCTTTAATTCAGGGGTCCCCAAACTTTTTCAGTCCGGGGACCACTATCCAGACCAAACTTCTCTCTGGGGCCTGGCGGGGGGGGGGTTGTTTGGGTGGCGGGGGGGATGGTGTTGGGGTTAGCAGCGCCCCCCGGATCCCATTTGGAGTGTATAGATAGGTAGGTAGCCACCAGGCATAAGTGCCCCCTGTATGGGGTATCTAGGTATAGTTGCCCCAGTATCCCAGTATAGTTACCCCAGTATCCCAGTATAGTTACCCCAGTATAGCTAGCATAGTTGCCTCTGTATAACTAATGTAGTTGCCCCTGTATAGCTAATATAGTTGCCCCTGTATTGCTAGTATAGTTGCCCCTGTATAGCTAGTATAGTTTCCCCTGTATTGCTAGTATAGTTGCCCTTGTAAAACTGCCCACGGACCGGCAGTGGGCCGCGGCACGGTGGTTGGGGACCCCTGCTTTAATTGCTTTAGAGAGAAGAATTCTACTATCCTAGGAGATTAACAGCCTTGGCTTCTTGTTTTGATGATGCTTCTTTCTTTTTGTTTCTTAATTCAAGGGGTATTTTTAATATTTTAATATAAAAACATTGTAATCTCTCCTAAGATTAACAACTCTTTCTCAACAGTGTTTATATTAAGCTACAAAAGCCAAATGCAGCAATTCGTGACTGTGACAGAGCTATATTCATTAATCCTGATTCTGCTCAGCCATATAAATGGAGAGGAAAAGCACACAGGTAAGTTCTGATGGAAAACAAAATTTCAAATGGGGAGTTTTAACAATGATTTGCCTCCATTTAATTCGTTCAGAGAATGCCTCCACCTAAAGGAGACATCCGGGAATTGTAAAAAAAAAAAAAAAAAATCTGATTTACTTACCTGGGGCTTCCTCAGGCCCCTGGAAGCCTATGTGTTCCTCACTGCAGCTCTGCAGCAGAAGTACTGCTCCTGCGCAGGATGCTCCTGGCTACAGGAATGTGATTAAGAGTGGAGGGACCACACACATGCACAGCGGCCGCTGACCTGGAAGGGTCCCCTGGGAGACCAGCTTGGAACAGAGCTCCAGCGAGGGACACATAGGCTTCCAGGGACTGGAGGAAGGCCCAGGTAAGTAATTATGTTTGTTTTTTGTTTTATTTATTACAATACCCCGGATGTTTCCTTTAGGCTACCTTTCCACTGTAGTGTGAAATTTTTCCGTCCCAAAAATTGTATTCCATTTTTCTGAATGTCGAAAATTTGCATGTAAATTTGTACGTATTTTTATGCGAATTTTTTTTTTTTTTTTTTTTTTTTTTTACTTTATACAGCAAATTGTGTATAGCAATACATAAAGTAAAATACATACATTTCAACCATTTTGTTCAATAAATATCAGTGTCTGCCCTCGACTTATTCTAAGTTTTTTGGGGTATTTTTGTTTAATTTTTTTTTTTTCGTCCCACTGACTATTTGAGTTTGACACGCTTGGTCTAAAACTTTCTGGATCGTTCGGTATCAGTCTCGTTCTCCCCTGCCAGTTGGGCGTACTGCACGGCCCGGCTGCGCACGCCTGCACCACCACGCTTCCGTCACCGGGAGTGTTCTGCGCCTGTTTAGTGCTACTGCGCAGAATGCTCCCAGCACACTCGGCAGCACTACACCAGCTGGGCGTGGAGCGGGACTTGATACTGGACGATCCAGAAGTCTTTATATTGTGGCAAGGGAGCGATCTGCACGGAGGGGGCTGGAGGAAGCCCCAGATATGTATAAATCTTTTATGCCTCTTCATCTCTGGTACACTTTAAAGGAAACCTGAGATGGGCTAGATCTATAAAATAAAAATGTATACGTACCTGGGGCTTCCTCCAGCCCCAGGATAATTTTCTGTGGGCAGATGTATAATACTTTGCTTGACTGTTAATACTACTTTTTTTGTGCATTTGTAGAAAAGATCTAAATTTTGAATTCCTGTGTACCTGATTGGATGTTTTAACTGGACTCTGTGAATCTTCATTTATGTTTGTTGCATTCCCTCTGTAGTGTAGTAAATTATTCCTAATTCTAAGGCTTAATTTAATTGCAATGTTAATCATTTGAAACAAAATATACTGTATATAAAATTAATAAAATGCACTGTAGGGCGCATGCGCGCGCTGGACAAGATGGCGGCGTCTATCTGAGCTCCGTCACAGCCTCCGAGTGATTTTTCACCTTAGACGAGCTAACAGACGCTAAATTTGAGACAACCACAAGATTTGAGCTCCAAAACATCTATGCCACCGAAAAATAGCAAGAAAGCCGGCGGGGAAGGCAAAGCGCCCGAGAATATGGAGAAATTCCTCAGTACACCGGGCCCACAAGATGGCGACCGGAACTCCCGCTCCGGCACCCGCAACACACAACAAGAGCAGGCCCAGCAAGCAGTGACTCTGCAACAGATCGAAGCACTCTTAGAGCGCAACAAGCTGGCGCTGATCAACAACATGCAGAAACTAATAGCTACAGCAATGACGGATTTGAAAGCCGAGATCGCTGCTATCGGGACCAGAACGGGTGATCTGGAAAACAAGCTGGATGATCTCACTAACCGCCATAACGCACTGGAGGACGACCATACCCAGACGCAAGCGGACATACGGTTTCTGCGGCTCGCTCAGGAGGACACGGAGAATAGAGATCGCAGACAGAACGTCCGGATTAAGGGGGTTCCCATGTCGGTGATTCCAGAGCAACTCCGTGAGTACCTACTGAAACTTTTTCACCATCTTTTACCAGAATGGGAGCCATCTCTATGGCGGATGGATAGAGCCCATAGAGCCCTGGGAACTCCCTTGCGTAATTCGCAGGCACCTAAGGATGTGATCCTCAGATTTCATTATTTTGAAAGTAAAGAAGCTCTTCTTAATGTCACAAGAAATATGCAGAAGGTGGAATTTGAGGGAGACAGTTTATCTTTCTACAATGACCTATCTCCAGTGACTTTGGAAAAACGAAGGCGGTTAAGAGCAGTGACGCAGGCACTGAGAGATGCGGGCCTGCGCTATAAGTGGGGTTTTCCGTTTAAACTTGTGGTTACTAAGAACTCCCGTATATATATCCTCCATGACCCTGACGATGCTGCAGATTTTATAAAACGTCTGGGCCTAAATCTACCACTTGCAAGGCGTACTTCACCGAATAAATCACCAAATTGTGACCAGGCCCGGGACTCACAAGATCGTCAGAGACTCTCGCCAGACTGGACTGTTCAGAGTTCAAGCAAGCGAGGGCCGCACGCTTCAGACTCGCCTTCAGCCTCCCCAATTTTGATGGCCGATCAGCCAGATACGGAAACCGAATAAACTGGCTCAGGAGCTGTTCATAACTAATAGAAGAGAGACACGTAAATATACAAGCATGAAAGTATTGATTTAAGTATACAGTTGGAGGCCGCACTTTCCGGTGCTCTGGTGCTACCCTCAATGCTGCCTAATCTCCTGGGATGTTTCTCCCAACCCATAGGAGAAGAATTGGCAGAGCCGTGCTACCTTCAATGCACGGTGTCCTTGATATGTTACACTGTTATGTTTTTTTTTAGTTTAAGTTCTAAATTTCACTGTTCAAGTTTGCCTTTTTTGCTTATGCTACTGTCCATTGCATTGAGACTATGTATATTATCACAGCGGAGACCTAAACATGACGTAGGCAGGGCCTCTGTCTCTCCACCTCACCATCTGAGTACTGCTGAGCTCAAGGATCCTATCTATTTCTAAATGGTGAAAATTCTGTCTATTAATGTAAAGGGATTAAATTCCCCCTTTAAACGACAGCTGCTTGGTAAAGAGGTGGAGAGGCAGAGGCCTGATATTATACTGCTTCAAGAGACTCATTTTAAGTGTGATTCTCACCCTGAGCTAAGACTAAAAAACTTTCCGAATGTTTATTATGCTTGTAGTAAAACTAAAAAAGGAGTGGCCATCTTAATAAAACAAGATCTTCCTTTTAAGATCAAAAGATCATATCTTGACCCACAGGGTCACTATATATTGCTACATGGTCAATTAGGTCCTATAGAACTGGTTATTGGCAATATTTATACTCCAAATACCCATCAGATTCATTTCCTAAACCGAGTGCAGAGACAGCTGGAAACTTTTCCGGCTGAATCCTGGCTTCTAGGGGGGGACTTCAACCTGACATTTTCAGCAGCCTTGGATAGATCAGTACTTAGATCAAACACTTCTCTAAATAGAACCGAATCCTTATGTAAAGAATTTAGAAGATGGATTAGAGGAATGCATTTAGTAGATTTATGGAGACTAGCCCACCCCACCTCTAAACAATATACGTTCTACTCCAACCCCCACGATTGCTTTAGCAGGTTGGATTACTTTTTTGCATCAAAAATATTGATCTCTAAAATTACACAGACAGAGATACATGACATAACCTGGTCTGATCATGCTCCAGTTACAACGCATCTAAATTGCTATACAAGGCCAAGAGGCCCATTTCATTGGCGCCTAAACGAATCACTTTTAAAGGACGAGGTGATATATAACACAGTCAGAAGTGAAATTGAAGAATATTTTAATTTGAACCAGGGGTCAGTAAGCAATCCTTCTGTTCTCTGGGAGGCCCATAAGGCCGTCACACGAGGAATTCTTATCAGAGAAGCTGTACAGAAAAAAAGAAATGATAAAGCTCTCTTAGACTGGAAGCTACGTACTCTTAGAGAAACAGAGTCTAGATATAAACTCTTCCCCTCAAAAATCAATTTTCGGTACTGGCAGGAAGCTAAATCCAAAGTATATGACCTGCAACTAAGGAGAGCAGAGAGGGCACTATTATGGACTAAACAATTGTTCTATGACAGGGGAAATAAACCCCATACTCTATTAGCAAGAAAGCTACGGGAACTAAAGAAAAAAAGAGAAATTTATGCAGTAACTAACAAACAGGGGATAACCTCAGCGGATCCCGCTCATATTGCAGCGACCTTTGAATCTTACTACTCCAAATTATACAATCTGACCCCCCCTGGAGACCAGGAATCTTTGCACTCTAAAATGAGAGTTTCTAGATAGTCTAAATATCCCCAGATTTTCAACTGAACAGTTAGAAGAGGTGAATGCACCGATTGAGGAGGGAGAGATCCGAGAGATTATTAAAGCTCTACCGTCTAGAAAGGCACCAGGCCCTGACGGATTTTCATATGCTTATTATAAAAAATTTAAGCACATTTTAGTCCCACATATGTGCAACATGTTTAATACTTTTTTTAAAGGTGGCATGATCCCTAGGAGTATGAAAACCTCCAATATTGTTATGATACATAAAGATGGTAAGGACCCGCAGGATGTAAGAAGCTATCGTCCCATATCATTAATAGATTCAGACTTAAAGATCTATACTAAATTATTAGCAAATAGGTTGACTCCAATGCTACCTACAGTTATTGACGGAGACCAAGTAGGTTTCATCACTAAACGGCAAGCAGGTGATAATACCCGCAGGGCAATAGATATTGTTGACTGGGTTGGGAACTCAGGAAGGCCTTCTCTGCTCCTAAGTTTGGATGCAGAGAAGGCCTTCGACAGGATAGCATGGCCATATCTTTTTGAGGTACTCCAGCGCTTTGGTCTCTCGGATCTCATCCTTACTGCTATCAGGGGATTATACTGCAACCTACAGGCCAAGGTATGTGTTCCTTTAATGACCTCCTCCTTGTTCAAACTATCGAATGGCACGCGGCAGGGGTGTCCTCTTTCCCCCCTGCTGTTTGCCTTATGTATAGAACCACTAGCAATAGCAATAAGAGAGTCCAAGGATGTCTCAGGTATATCAATCGGTGGAAGAGAATATAAGTTATCTCTCTTCGCCGATGATGTGCTTTTATCATTATCATCACCAATCACATCCCTCCCCAACTTACTGAAGATAATACATGCCTTCGAGTTTTTCTCGGGATTCAGGATAAATCCAGATAAAACAGAGGCTCTCCCCCTTAACGTCCCCCAAGAGCTTTTAGAGACACTACGAGATGGGTTCCCTTTCAGATGGAAAACGGACAGTATAAAATACCTAGGAATCCAGATTGGTAATACCTATAAAAAATTGTATGACCTTAACTACACACCATTATTAGCTCAAATACGCCGGGATTTAGATAGGTGGAATCAATATAATATCTCCTGGATTGGCAGGATCTATTCTGTAAAAATGAACTTGCTGCCTAGATTCTTATACCTATGCGAAACCCTACCAATTTCAATTCCCTCAGGAGCTCTACATCAGTTGCAAAAGGATGTATTAAGATTTATATGGGCAAAAAAGAGACCAAGAACTCCACGTACAGTACTGCTATCAGATAGAATCAGAGGGGGCCTATCAGTCCCTAATTTTCGTTTTTACTACTTAGCCTCTCATATTCGTCAAGTGGCCGAGTGGTTAGCTACCCCGCTACGCACTAAATGGGCTGAATTAGAACAGGCATCCATATCCCCATATGCGATAGGAGCCCTCCCAGGCATATTAGAGACCATCCCAGAAGGGTTCAAACCAGCTCTTAATGCAATAAAATTTACCTGGCAATTATGGCGTAAAGCAGCTAAACAGTACAGGCTATCTCGTTTTCCATCTGGACTAGTTTATTTGAAGGGGAACCCATCCCTTCCCAGAAACTCTTTGACTAAATTTGAAGGTCTTTTTCCCATTACAGAACCATATAAACTGAGTGATATATATGATCATTCCCGCTCCAGAATGCTGACTTTCTCCCAAATCCAAGATAAATATTCAACACCACACCATAAATTTTATGAGTTCCTTCAAATCCGTTCGTATGTGACCAGAAATCATGGGTCAGTCTCTCTTACCCCTAGATCAGACTGTGAAAACATATTATTGAATTATGATAGAGAACCAGGATTGATTTCCAGATTATATTCTCTTCTCAACATACCAGGTGCTCACTCTTTTCAAAAACATAGCTATATGTTATCTTGGGAATTAAGACTGGGATCAGATCAAGATCTGGCAGATTGGGAGGATATATGGCTTAATGCACGTAAGACCTCTATTTGTACTCAAACGAAAGAAAATATCTATAAAATATTATTTCAATGGTACCTGACACCAGAAAAATTGAGCAAGATATACCAGGGTACTTCCAATTTGTGCTGGAGGAAATGTGGGATGATAGGCTCTATCGAGCACATCTTTTGGTACTGCCCAAAAGCTTCCAACCTATGGAAATCAATCCAATCTCTAGTTTACAAGACCATAAAGCGACATATTCCATTGGACCCATGGATATATCTACTGGGAAAACCAGCCCCAGGTTTAAGGTCACACACTCAACGCATGCTTAATCACCTGCTTACTGCAACCAGGTTAACTATTGCAGCATTCTGGAAGAGGAATTCATGTCCTAGAGTGGAAGATGTGATTAATAGAATTAGGAACATAAGATCTATGGAATATCTGACCTCTCTGGTCCACGAGACAGAAGAACAATTCAAAAAGATTTGGGACTATTGGGATTTGAATGTTGAGGGGGAAGGAAGGGGGGGGATTTGATGTAAATCACCACTTTATTCTTAAAAGAAGTTCATAATGTCTTGGCTATATGTGAAAGTCTGTGCGGATGGTTCCACTCTCTATATCAGGTCTAGACCCATAGGACTTTTAGGGCCTTTTTCTTACAGCACTTTATGTGATGGACATTTCAACAAAAAAAAGAAGAGAGGCATAAGTATTTCTATATTTATACAATGTACTAATTTTTCTTTTTTAGTTAAATTGTAATAGTAACCACACATAGACATAGATGATATGTACAGTTGATTTTATTATGTTCCTCTTTCGAGCAAAAACTGTCTATGTGTAGAACTGGAGATATGTACTACATTGTTCATGACATTCTCTTGCAGTCAATAGAGTTATAAAAAAAAAAAATGCACTGTAAATGACTTAATGTAGCTGTATTACTGACAGGTTTTGGACTAGTAAATCTTTTGGGAGATTCCCAAGGTTTTCTTTATGCTTTTCAAAAGCAGTCCCTGGCAGCACCCATGCAAAGACACAGGTCAGCATTCTTTCTTGCTTGCACACTATTCTGGCAGTTGCACTGTGTCACAGCTGTTTCGGGATTGCTTTTGTAAATAATGAAAAACATGAGAATTTTGCAAGAGGGAGCCTATCAGAGATTCAGAGCTATTATATTAATAGTACCTATTGTAAATTAAAGCTGCTTAACAAAATTGTACTGTGTATTATACTATAGGACACATGTACATCTTGTATGTATGTGTACATAAGCTTTTTACATTTTACAGTTTTTACTTTGTAGTGGTCCTCTAACACATGTGAAACCTTTCTCTAGTGGAGTAGACTTGATTACTGCAGCCACAGACGTGTGCATGTATGGGCTCATACGGAATGAGTCAATGTGAAATGGCCTATTGAAATCCATCTCTTTGAGTCTCCTGCCTGGTCTTTCAAAATGCAGTGCAGCAGACATAGTGAAAAGTGAGCTTTACTGGATTTACCATTTCTGCTTTGCAGGCTCCTAGGACACTGGGAGGACTCTGCACGAGACCTGGCTATGGCATGTAAATTAGATTATGATGAAGATGCAAGTGCTCTGCTAAAAGAAGTGCAACCACGTGTAAGTCAATCAAGCATTGGTATTTTTGTTTGTTTATACTAGATGCATTTTCTACGTTTGAATTGTTTGTTGGCTACCTGCAGAGTTTGTTTAATACTACTCCTTCCTTTTCAGGCTCAGAAAATTGCAGAACACCGGCGGAAATATGAGCGCAAGCGAGAGGAGAGGGAAATTAATGAAAAAAAAGAACGTGTGAGGAAAGCCCAAGAGGAACATGAAAGAGCACAGAGGGTAAGTGAAATCTAACTGAAGTGTGAAGGAAGTATTCACAGCTAAATGTATTTAGTTCTATTAGGCCAGCCTAGGCAAAAATATACTGTAAATCAGCTATGTATTGATTAACCCTTTTACTGCCAAACATGTACTAGGTATGTTGTGGCAGAAAATGCTGTAACTGCCAGCAACCTATCTGCCAGCAACTTATCTTGTATGTTATTTTTGCAGTTTTGGCCCCCGAGAAGCATCAGGGAGGGGGCTGACATCATTCCTCCCTTCATCCACGTGGGTCTCCCCTCCTTTGCTTCCCTGAATAGCTGGATTAGCAGTCGGGTGTGTAATTACTCACCCGATCACTCACTCCAAGTCAGTGATCAGGTGAGTAATTACACTCCCAATCGCTAATCCAGCTATTCGGGGGGACACAGGAGCCGGGCCCATGTGGAGGAAGGATGATGTCAACTGCCCTCCTGCAGTGGCACCTTTATCTGCTACCTATACTGGGGGCTTTTATACCTATCTGCTGGGGCACCTATATCTGCTACCTATACAAGGGCACCTATACTTGGGCTCCTATTCCTGGCTACCTACACTGGCTGCACCTATATCTGGCTACCTTTACTGGCAGCACCTATACCTGGCTACCTGGACTAGGGTATTTTTTCGTGGCTACCTATATCTTGGCTACCTGTACTGTCACACCTATTCCAGGACAGGAGAAGTGGTATACCAATACATATCTGGTATAGTTGGATTCAGCAGAATCAGCACTTTTACAAACCGTAACATTTTTGTCAGTAATGTAATTCTCCTTTGGAAAAAAAAGCACAACCAAAAAAATATATATATTTTTTTTAAAGGACTTACGAGGCGAAAAAGTCACAAAGTTAAATACCTGCATGTAATATCAATGCACGGAGGGCGCCGTCCGTGCCGTATCGCCGGGTCGCCGGTCCCGACCCCCCAGCCCAGTCCCGATTTCCCCCCCCCCTCCCAGCCCGGGTTGGGCTCTCCTTATTCCACTAAGATGGCTGCCGGAGCTGGCCGGAGCTGGCCGCGGCTGCGTAGTCCGCATATGTGCGACTGCGCAGCTCTAGGGCCTCCCTCCCGATATACGCTACAGGCCGTCTCCTGTTGCGTTGATCGGGGAGGAGGCCCTAGAGCTGCGCAGCCGCACTCGCGCATATGCGGACTGCACAGCTGCGGCCAGCTCCGGCGGCCATGTTAGTGGAGGAAGGAGAGCCCGACCCGGGCTGGGGGGGTTGGGACCGGCCCGGGGGGCACGTTGAGCTGCGGGGACCCGGCGGAACACACACGCACACGCGCACACACACGTACTTGTAAAAACAAAACAGAGGACACTAAGAGCCCAATAGTGCAATATTGTCTGGTAAGCTCAATATATAATGTAATGTCAAAGGTTCTTATACTCACAAAGGTGGGTTACCATCAGGCAACCACTTGACAGGCAGGTGGGGAGTATTAGTACCTGACCCCACTGAGGTATAAAAGTCGCTCTCTGTAGATAGGAAAATGGGGAAAGAACCCCTCCACCAGGGGTGGACTTAATCGTGCTGTAATATGTACGAACAGAGGCGCCAAGCAGAGTAAAACAATGTTCTAAAAAATGAAAAAAGAGGGAAGTCGAGGTGGACTTACCTCCCTCTGGTAGTGGACATATACTCAGATGCAGAGTAAAAAATATACAATTTATTCACAGCTCCATAAAATCGCAACGCGGTCAACAGTCCCGCTTCATCAGGCAGTACAGGAGCATATAAAACTGGTTCAGGTCCATAAAGCGTGTGAGCGCCTCTGACGCTTTATGGAGCTGTGAATAAATTGTATATTTTTTACTCTGCATTTGAGTATATGTCCACTACCAGAGGGAGGTAAGTCCACCTCGACTTCCCTCTTTTTATCATTTTTTAGAACATTGTTTTACTCTGCTTGGCGCCTCTGTTCGTACATATTACAATACATACATACATACATACATACATACATACATACATACATACATACATACATACATACATACATACAGGTCCTTCTCAAAAAATTAGCATATTGTGATAAAGTTCATTATTTTCTGTAATGTACTGATAAACATTAGACTTTCATATATTTAGATTCATTACACACAACTGAAGTAGTTCAAGCCTTTTATTGTTTTAATATTGATGATTTTGGCATACAGCTCATGAAAACCCCAAATTCCTATCTCAAAAAATTAGCATATCATGAAAAGGTTCTCTAAACGAGCTATTAACCTAATCATCTGAATCAACTACTTAACTTTAAACACCTGCAAAAGATTCCTGAGGCTTTTAAAAACTTCCAGCCTGGTTTATTACTCAAAACCGCAATCTATATATATTCTCCAATTTCATGTAGGTTTTTTGAAAAAAAAAATCCTAAGTAGACCTAATGAGTGCAAAATGTCTAAAAACTGCTTGGCAGTAGATGTACATGTTTAGACAAATCGGCTGGCTAGGAAAGGGTTAAATGTTGATAAAGTGGTACTAAACATGCAATATTTACAGTTCACGTCCAATATAACCACTGACTTTGTTACAGAATAAGGTACCACATTGGTGTCTTATCAGTGTCCTCCTGATCTTCATAGTTGTGAAAGAATATCAGTACTCAGTCAGCTCAGCTACTCCTTACTGGCTGCTCCAGCTATGTTAGGCACAGAATGCCTCTCCAACATATATTGAGGGTGATTATAGTTTCCACCATTTATTTAAGAACATGTCTCACACGTAGTTGTTTAGGACGATATTTTGTGTATCCAGTATCATATGCGTAGTTCTGGGTAGTGTGATGCCTTACCGCTCCCCCAGTGAGGCTGGCTGGGCTTCTTAGTCCCACAGCCTCCGTTTGCCATCTCGCCCCCTCCTTTGTGTGGGTGTGGCTGAGGGTTTGTGTGCGCGTCCGCGTGCCCAGCGCTGCTGTGTGTTTGGCCGTGCCTCTCGGCGGCTGCTGCGCCCGCCCCCCCCCCTGGCTCGTAAATGGTTGAGGTTGCTGCCTCTCTCCCTCCCCTATGGGGATTGGGCCGTGTGGGGCGGGCGCCGATTGGTGGGCTTGAGTATTTCAGATGAGTGCTGTGATGTGTGACATATCTGTGCCACGCCCCCCTTTGAGAAAGCCGGAAGTCCGGTGAAACATGTCAGGACAGCGTGGCTTAGCGTCCTGAGGCTGTCCGCACCTGCCTTGTGCCATTCTGCGCTACCTGACCACCCCATTGATAGGTTGGACTCTGCTCATTTCAACACGTCCTCCGACCGAGGAGTGGGACTGGAGACACATTGCATGCAAACCACTGGGGAAACGTTGATATATACTGGCTGCCTGCTACAAATATGGAGTTGCTCAAATCCTCCTTATCCTTCATCACATATCCGGATTGGAGCTGATGGGACATCATACTTGGTACTGTATGTTTTGCCTAATCTTTGAAGCATATGTTGTGTCCACGCTATGCTCTGCATGTTGGCAGCTTGCAGTGTCCGTCGCTCCTTTTGATGCTCTGATGGACTTTGGTGGCCTGTCTTGTCCTGCAGCTTACCGTTTCCCTGCTTTGGCTGTCTGTTGCTTGCTATGCGGACCAGCATCGGAAGAGAACTTCCTGCCTTGTTCAAGCGCTCCCCTCCCCGTATATGCTTGTTATGATACGCTGGGTTCTGCTGAGCTCTGTTTCATATCTATCAACTATTGACATTGAGCAGATTGTTCCACCCAGGAACTGTTATTTGAGCTTTTCACTTAAATTAGCTCATGCATGATTTTGAGCCATCACTATCATCAATAATAGGGGGCCAGGATTGAATGGTTATGTGCAAATGTGGCATGAATGGGCGGTGTGCTGACATCCATTGGGCGGTTTCCTTTGTTTTAAATGTGTGATTTTTTTTTTTGTACTGCATACTCTATTTTGACAATTAATAAAATATTTTTGATATTTTTTCAGTAAGTGGGTTTTTGTTGCTTGGAGCACATGCCTCGCAGTAGTACCTCCTAATTGTTTTGTCTGCTGCAGGCATTAGGCCGAGGTTTGTACCTTCTGCTTGTAATTATGAATACTAGAAATCCTTCCTACATTCAGGAGGAAAGATGGAAGAGCGTTTAATTATGTTACACCTCCTCTCACTGTTGGTGTACCTATACTACTCCTCTTTACTTGCTTTTGTTGGCAAGGAAGCAGGATGTTTATAGGTTAAAGACACAAATCATACGTAAAAAAAAAAGTAATTGACGTTTTTAAATGTTCTATTGGCACTAATTTTTGCACAAATAGAACATTTTAAACGTCCATTTTGCCTTGAGTGGTTAGTGAACGCTATTTATGATATTGGGAATGCTGTAGATGTGATATACTTGGACTTTGCGAAGGCCTTCGACACTGTTCCCCACAAAAGTCTGGTGCAAAATTTGAGGATGCAAGGACTGGGGAAGAGTCTGTGTGCATGGGTAGGGAACTGGCTAATGGACAGAAAACAGAGTTGTGGTCAACGGATCATACTCAAAATGGGTGACTGTTAGCAGGGGGGGGTCTCACAGGTGTCTGTACTGGGCCCATTACTTCAATGTATTTATTAATGACCTAGTAGATGCAGTAGAAAGCAATGTTGCTATTTTTGCAGATGATACAAAATTGTGCAGAAACCTCCACTCTCAGGAAGATAGTGACATATTGCAACTGGATCTGGATAGGATGGCTAATAAAATTTTGGGGTGCATTAAAAGGGAAATAAAAATTTTAGATGCTAGTATAATATTGCCCCTGTTTAACTCTCTAGTAAGACCACATCTGGAATATGGACTTCTGTTCTGGGCACCACATTGCAGGAAAGATATATTGCAGTTTTAGAGCAGGTGCAGAGACGAGCAACAAAATTGATGCGAGGTATGGAAGGTCTCCCTTACCAAGAAAGGTTAGATAAACTGGGTTTAGTCTAGAGAAAAGACTCCTTAGAGGGGATCTAATTAACATGTATAAATACATCAGAGGGCAATATAAAAGCTTGGCGGATGAGCTTTTTGTCCCTAGGCCTTCTCAAAGGACTAGAGGACATGATCTGCACTTGAAGGAAAAACATTTTAGCCATTTATTTAGGAAAGGGTTTTTTACAGTAAGAGTGATTAAGATGTGGAATGCATTGCCACAGGAAGTAGTTATGGCAAATTCTATACCTGCATTTAAAGGGGGCTTAGATGCTTTCCTTGCATTGATAGACATCCATGGCTACAATTACTAGGTAATGCCCACTGATGTTGATCTAGGGATTTTATCTGATTGCCATTTGGATTCGGAAAGGAAATTTTTTTCCCTTTTGGGGCTAATTGGACCATGCCTTGTAAGGGTTTTTCACCTTCCTCTGGATCGACAGGGAAATGTGAGGGAGCAGGCTGGTGTTGTACTTTGTTCTCTGGTTGAACTTGATGGACGTATGTCTTTTTTTTTTCAACCCAAATAACTATGTAACTGTGTGTGTGTCTGTGTGTGTAAATATTTCTCTTAATATGTTTACAGGAGGAAGAAGCCAGACGTCAAGCAGGTGCCCAGTTTGGAGGGGGATTTCCAGGTATTTCTTAGCATAAACTTACAATTCAACTACAAGTTATTAGTTAACACTAAAGACACTGGCCAGGCTCAGTCTTTATTTTCATTAGGAGCTAAATGGGAACACAAAAGGCAAAATCTGACTGTTGGAAGTCTAGTGGTGACAAGAATAGTATGGACTCTGTTAGAAACTACAACAACTTTATTTTTGTACCTGGAAACACGATTGTTTTGTGTTTTTAATACGGGAAAAATGTGATATAATGGTTCACAAACCTTCAGATAAGACGTCTGGACCACTAATTAATGTCCTGCTGTACTACCATGTCTTCTAATGTTACTTTGGCCTTAATAGTACATAAACTTTCTAATCTATGCCAATCTTGAAGCATTCTCGCCCCTTCCACTTTGTGCTTGAAATCGTACTGTCATCCTTATGCTGAGTTCTAAGTTTTTAGGAAGTGAAAGGAGCAGACCCACAGTTGGTGAAATAATCACCCAATTTCAATTATGTTTATAAAAAGCCTTTGCGCCACAATTTTTGTTTTGTGTGTGTATATATATATATATATATATATATATATATATATATATATATATATATATATATATATATATATATATATATATATAAATATTATTTTGTTATGTTAATGACCTCCACCTTCTGGAGATCAAAAAGTCACCGAATCACTGTAATGGATTAATATGCTCCAGTTTTTTTTTTCTTTTTTGGCTAGGGGTGAGAAGGTAACTGGGAAGAAAAAATGAGTCTTATTTAACCACTTTCTGCCAAACAGATGGTTTAAAACTATCCTTTTTGCAGGACAGACGATCAAGATATACCAGGAGGGGGGGGGGGGGGGGAGGGTTCAGTGGCACGTTCACGGCCTCTTTGTGCTGCGTATGGATGGTCAGGAAGTGGGCAAAGGGGTTCTCTGGAAGGTGAACAACAAGTAAAACAAATCTGACACTTACATGGGGCCGGGAGGGGGGGGGGGGGAGGGTTCAGTGGCACGTTCATGGCCTCTTTGTGCTGCGTATGGGTGGTCAGGAAGTGGGCAAAGGGGTTCTCTAGAAGGTGAACAACAAATAAAACAAATCTGACACTTACATGGGGCTTCTATCGCCCCCCCCCCCCCCGTAGCTGCCAGGTCCTGCGCCGTCCACCGATCATCAGTTCCCCGCCACCGGTCCTGTCCAATTATTCGGCTATCTAGACCAGTGATGACGAACCTTTCAGAGGCCGAGTGCCCAAACTGCGACCCAACATCGACTTATTTATCACTGAGTGCCAATGGGGGGGGTGTTTGTGGCCGGAAAATGGGCGTGTCCATGACATTGTATGGGCGGAGCTAACGTGATGATGTAACAGCGAGGCATAAGAAAGCAGGGTTTCCGCCATGATGTGGTGAAACAAGGATTCGCATCATGGGTGTGCAGAAACTGTGTGATGCTATTTATTAGTATACCCGCCGTAACCCCAAAGCAGCAAATATAGCCAACTGTGGCCATTAAATAATAAATGCAGCAACAGTTACCCCAGACACCAGAAAATAAACGCAATGTGGGCAACATTTCAGCGGGAAATAATGCAGTGGGCAACATTTCAGCGGGAAATAATGCAGTGGGCAACATTTCAGCAGAAAATAAAGGCAGTGGGCCACATTTCAGCAGAAAATAAAGGCAGTGGGCCACATTTCAGCAGAAAATAAAGGCAGTGGGCCACATTTCAGCAGAAAATAAAGGCAGTGGGCCACATTTCAGCAGAAAATAAAGGCAGTGGGCCACATTTCAGCAGAAAATAAAGGCAGTGGGCCACATTTCAGCAGAAAATAAAGGCAGTGGGCCACATTTCAGCAGAAAATAAAGGCAGTGGGCCACATTTCAGCAGAAAATAAAGGCAGTGGGCCACATTTCAGCAGAAAATAAAGGCAGTGGGCCACATTTCAGCAGAAAATAAAGGCAGTGGGCAACATTTCAGCAGAAAATAAAGGCAGTGGGCCACATTTCAGCAGAAAATAAAGGCAGTGGGCCACATTTCAGCAGAAAATAAAGGCAGTGGGCCACATTTCAGCAGAAAATAAAGGCAGGCGGCCACATTTCAGCAGAAAATAAAGGCAGTGGGCCACATTTCAGCAGAAAATAAACGCAGGCGGCCACATTTCACCTGCAAAAAAAGAATTTACTCACCTGACAGAAGTCTCATCTTCTCTCCCGGCCGGCCTCTGGCACACAGCTCCCCAGACGATCCTCCTGCAGTCTCCTGCGCTGACAGGCAGAGAGCAGGGCTATGGGAAGATGGCGCCCGAAGCCCTGTACTGTACAGTACAGGGCTTCTGACGCCATCTGCCCGTAGCCCTGCTCTGCCTGCGGAAGACTATGCAGGCTGGAGCGGGGCTGCGGGCTATGAAATGGCTCGGCGTCTAGTAGACGCTGCGGCCAGTTCATGCAGGACAGTGCAGCAGCGATGGCGTGCCAGCAGATTCGGCTACGTGCCATAGGTTCGCCATCCCTGATCTAGACTAATAGTGCACGCTCGCGTCTCCAGGAGCTTGGTGTGCATGCGCTGTATGAGGTTGTCTCGTACTGCACCTGCGCAGTAAGCCCCCGGAGATGCGCGTGAGAGCAAGCACGCAGCGGGACAGACTGCGCAGCTGTAGTCTGGATAGAAGAATAATTGGTGCAACAGCAGGGAACGGATGATCGTAGGAGGAGGGGGGGGGGGGGGGGCTGCGATGGAAGCCCCAGGCAAGCGTCAGTTTTGGGTTTTTTTTCACCATCCGACGAACCCCTTTAAGCTGGCCTCTCCAAGACATCATGGGAATGTTCATGCAAACCTGAAGTGTTTTTTTTTTTTTTTTTTTTTTTTTCAAGATTTGTATTGAAAAATCACAAGAAATATCAGTATCTCAAGAATATACACATATAACTGACAGCACAATGGATTGTCACCTTTTATACTTGAGGAGGGGGACTGCTAAAACAATGAAAACTCCATGGGTGTTTCCTGCTAGAGGATGGGGGGGATGGACAGGGGCGTACGAGAGAGAACGGCGCCGGAGACTTGGGCGCAGGACAGCCTGTATATGGCTGATCCTGCTGCCGCACAAGTCCAGGCCATGTTAATTACTATTCCCCCTCCAGGCCGCCATGGATAGTGGGGGAATGAAATAATTCGGCTTCCAGCAATTGCTGGAAGCCGAATTATTGTTTTAAAAGCAACTTCAGCTCAGTCTCTGACGGCGCTGAAGTTACTCCCTGTGCCTGCTATAGCCGTAGTTCCTATTACGGCCTATGGTGGCGCCGGCTGCCCACATGTCTTCTGCGCTGCTGCGCCCAAGTCTCCAGCGCTGGATTTAGAGTGTTCGTGGACAGGGAGCGATTTCACCACAGGGATACAGTTGTGTTCATAAGTTTACATACCTTGGCATAATTTGATTTCTTAACCATTTTTCATAGAATATGTATTACACAGACTTTTTCTTTCACTCCTGGTTAGTGGTTGGCATAATCCTATTTTTTGTCTAACAACTGTGTACTCTTTAACCACTTAAAGCGGAATATAACCCTGCATTTCAACTTTGCTCTAAAATATTATTTACAGCATATTATATGCAAAAAGCAATTTTTTTTACTAGACCAGCATTGGAAGGGTTAAACACAGAGGTTTAACCCCCTTGGCGGTATGAAAAATACCGCCAGGGGGCAGCGCAGCAGTTTTTTTAAATTTTTTTTTTTTTAAATCATGTAGCGAGCCTAGGGCTCGCTACATGATAGCCGCTGCTCAGCGGCATCCCCCCAGCCCCGCCGATCGCCTCCGGCGATAGGCGATCAGGAAATCCCGTTCAAAGAACGGGATTTCCTGGAGGGCTTCCCCCGTCGCCATGGCGACGGGGCTGGATGACGTCACCGACGTCGGGACATCATTGGGAGACCCGATCCACCCCTTGGCGCTGCCTGGCACTGATTGGCCAGGCAGCGCAGGGGGGGGGGGGGGGGGGGCGCGCACCGCACCGGATAGCGGCGATCGGGCGCGCGGCGGCGGCGATCGGGGTGCTGGCGCAGCTAGCAAAGTGCTAGCTGCGTCCAGCAAAAAAAAATTATTTAAATCGGCCCAGCAGGGCCTGAGCGGCACCCTCCGGCGGCTTACCCCGTGTCACACACGGGGTTACCGCTAAGGAGGTTAAAGGTCCTGGAGAGATGTGCAGAAGTTCAGATAGATACATTCTATTTAGTTACATGTATCTATTGATAAACAGTTACACACTCTTTGGCTGTCGTCCAAGCTCCTTCTCAGTGAGAGATGAGTCACATTCAACACTTAGATACATTATGTAAACAAAATGTATCTATTTCAGCTTCGGATGCGTCTGCAGAAATCTAAAGGAACTTTAAAGCCCTATGTAACCCTTCCAATGCTGGTCTAGTAAAAAAAAAATGCTGGTTGCATATAATATACTGTAAATAATGTTTTAGAGCAAAGTTGAAATGCAGGGTTATATTCCGCTTTAAAGAGGAACTCCAGTGAAAATAATGTAATAAAAAAGTGCTTCATTTTTACAATAATTATGTATAAATGATTTAGTCAGTGTTTGCCCATTGTAAAATATTTTAAATCCCTGATTTACATTCTGACATTTATCACATGGTGACATTTTTACTGCTGGCAAGTGATGTAGCTGCTGCTTGCTGTTTTGGCAGTTGGAAACAGCTGTAAACAGCTATTTCCCACTATGCAACAGGGTTCACAGTCAGGAAACTGCCAAGAGTATGTAATCAGAATTTTTTTGTGGGAGGGGTTTCACCACAATATCACATACAGCGCCCCCTGATGGTCTGTTTGTGAAAAGGAATAGATTTCTCATGTAAAAGAGGGTATCAGCTACTGATTGGGATAAAGTTCAATTCTTGGTCGGAGTTTCTCTTTAAGGACTGCAGTCTTAAAACCCCTTAAGGACCAGACTTTTTTTTTCCATTCAGACCACTGCAGCTTTCACGGTTTATTGCTCGGTCATACAACCTACTATCTAAATGAATTTTACCTCCTTTTCTTGTCACTAATACAGCTTTCTTTTGGTGCTATTTGATTGCTGCTGTGATTTTTTTTTTTTTTTTTTTTTTTTTTTTTTAGTTTTTTTAGTTTTTATTATATTCATCAAAAAAAGACATGAATTTTGTCAATCAAAATGATTTTTTTTAACTTTCTGTGCTGACATTTTTCAAATAAAGTAAAATGTCTATATACATTTTTGTCTAAATTTATTGTGCTACATGCCTTTGATCAATAAATAGAAACTTATTGGATTTATTTATTTTTTTTGTTTTGGGTAAAAGTTATAGCGTTTACAAACTATGGTGCAAAAAGTGAATTTCCCCAGTTTGAAGCATCTCTGACTTTTCTGAGCACCTGTCATGTTTCATGAGGTGCTAGAATTCCAGGATAGTATAAATTACCCCCAAATGACCCCATTTTGGAAAGAAGACATCCCAAAGTATTCAGTGAGAGGCATGGCGAGTTCATAGAAGATTTTATTTTCTGTCACAAGTTAGCGGAAAATGACACTTTGTGACAGAAAAAAAAATAAAATTTCCATTTCTGCTAACTTGTGACAAAAAAAAATGAAATCTGCCACGGACTCACCATGCTCCTCTCTGAATACTTTGGGGTGTCTACTTTCCAAAATGGGGTCATTTGTGGGGTGTGTTTACTGTCCTGGCATTTTGGGGGGTGCTAAATTGCAAGCACCCCTGTAAAGCCTAAAGGTGCTCATAGGACTTTGGGCCCCTTAGCGAACCTAGGCTGCAAAAAGTGTCACACGTGGTATCGCCGTGCTCAGGAGAAATAGTATGTGTTTTGGGGTGTATTTTTACACATACCCATGCTGGGTGGGAGAAATATCTCTGTAAATGAGAATTTTTTGAGTTTTTTTTTTTTTTACACACAATTGTCCATTTACAGAAATATCACATGTGACACCTTTTTGCAGCCTAGGTACGCTAAGGGACCCAAAGTCCTATGGAGTACCTTTAGGATTTCACAGGTCATTTTGCGGCATTTGATTTCCAGACTACTACTCATGGTTTAGGGCCCCTAAAATGCCAGGGCAGTATAGGAACCCCACAAGTGACCCCATTTTAGAAAGACACCCCAAGGTATTCCGTTAGGAGTATGGTGAGTTCATAGAAGATTTTATTTTTTGTCACAAGGTAGTGGAAAATGACACTTTGTGAAAAAAAAGCAATAAAAATCAATTTCCGCTAACTTGTGACAAAAAGATAAAATCTTCTATGAACTCACCATACTCCTAACAGAATACCTTGGGGTGTCTTCTTTCTAAAATGGGGTCACTTGTGGGGTTCCAATACTGCCCTGGCATTTTAGGGGCCCAAAACCGTGAGGAGTAGTCTGGAAACCAAATGTCTCAAACTGACTGTTCAGGGGTATAAGCATCTGCAAATTTTGATGACAGGTGGTCTATGAGGGGCCGAATTTTTTGGAATCGGTCATAAGCAGGGTGGCCTCTAGATGACAAGTTGTATTGGCACTGAAGTGCAGGAAGCGCAGGAGGTTCTCAAATCGTGACCTGCACATGGCAGCGGAGAACATGGGCATGTGATGTATTGGGTGCGTAGACCAATAAGACTTCAATACATTCTTTTTGACTAGACCCATGTTAAGGAGAAGGCCCCGAAAAATGTTAAGTTTGGAACCTTGGAGTGGTTTCCACCGAAAAGCCTGGGCATGGTAGCTTCTCGGATTGGCGGTTGCGTATTGTGTGGCATAACTGTTGGTCTCACCCACAATTAAGTCGTAGAGATCCACGGTGCAGAACAGATGGAAAAAGTCTAGGGCCAATCCTAGATTATCTGTCTCAAACCTGGACTCCAGACTAGGTGGTGAAAGGGGGCAGTACGAGTGCGGCGGGACCATGGGATTGCCAATTAAGATTTGCCAGCACCTCTGGGAGACTATGGGTAGTACGGGCCCGTTTTTCTGGTGGCTGCGACTGGCATTTTTTTCTCCGAGGGGAGGTGGGGTCAGGCGCCGGAAGTGAAGTGATGGGGCTTCGTGTGACAAGACTCCAGAGGTAAATATAACTTTTCTTTACAGCAACGCTGAAGGGTTTCTAATTTTTGGATGGAGATCCACTTTAACCAGTTAAGGACCATAGGCTTACACCCCCCTAGTGACCAGGCTAGTTTTCACAATTTAGTGCTCTGCAGCTTTAATAGCTCGCTGCAGGACCATACAAAGCAGCACACATGAATTCTCCCCCCCCCCCTTTTCTGCCCACCAACAGAGCTGTCATGTTTATTTTTTTTATTAATTTGTTTTTTTTGTTAATAAATATTCCTATTTTTTTTTTCCTCTCCTCCCTCCCTCCCCAGTCATCCATCAGGGTGATCCTCTCTCATAGGCATGAGCCTATGAGAGGGGTTTGTGATCGGAGACTCTCTATGAGACAGCCGAGTGACACGGCTGTCCTCAGTACAGGAGTGCTGTGTGATCACCGCTGGTAGACTGAAGCGGGGATGCCCGCCGTCACTCAAGCAGGTATGCGCGCGCAATCGCCTCTAAAACCTGGCCCCAGGACTTGACGCCTTTCTGCTTTATGCGGTCCTGGGGCTGCCACCTTCCCGACGCCTATCTGTGTTAGGAAGGGGTTAAGGAAACCTTTCATTTTAGACACAGGCCCATATGCAATTAACATTTTCTCCTGAGTTTTCACCTAGGTGATATTTTTAACCACTTGCCGACCGCCCACAGCCGATGGGCAGCGGCAAAGTGGACGCCGAAAGGACCGCAATATGCCCAAGGGCGTTGCGTCCTTTTGGCATGCCGGGGGAGCGATCGCGTCATTGATGATGCACGCTTCCCACGGCAACTAGCTCCGCCCACCCGCGACGACAACCAGCCGGCCGTTCGGCAGCGTTGGCGGGTTGTTAACCCCACGATCGCCGCTACACAGTGTAAAATACACTTTGTAATGTATACAAAGTATATTATACAGGCTGTCCGAGGGACCACCAGGGCAGGCTGCAGCCACCCTAGTCTGCATCCAAGCACACTGATCTCTTCCCCCCCCCCCCTGCCCCCTGATCGCCCACAGCACCCTTCAAACCCCCCCCCCCCCCCTGCCCACCTCCCAGACCACTGTTTACACCCAATCACTCCCCTAATCACCCATCAATCAATCCCTGTCACTATCTGTTAACGCTATTTTTTTTATTAGGCCCCTAACTGCACCCTGGGGACTCCTGATCACCCCCCACCACTCAGATTCTCCAGTACACCCCCCCCCCCCCCCCGTGTACTGTATGCATCTATCCCCCTGATCACCTGTCACTGCCACCCATCAATCAGCCCCTAACCTGCCCCTTGCGGGCAATCTGATCGCCCACCCACACCATCAGATCGCCCGCAAACCTGCCGTCAGATCACCTCCCAAGTGCATTGTTTACATCTGTTCTCGCCTCTAAACACCCACTAATTACCCATCAATCACCCCCTATCACCACCTGTCACTGTTACCCATCAGGTTAGACCCTAATCTGCCCCTTGCGGGAACCCCATTCAACCGCCCACACGCTCAGATTGCTCTCAGACCCCCCCTTATCAATTCGCCAGTGCATTATTTACATCTGTTCTTCCCTGTAATAACCCACTGATCACCTATCAATCACCCCCTGTCACTGCCACCCATCAATCACCCCCTGTCACTGCCACCCATCAATCAGCCCCTAACCTGCCCCTTGCGGGCAATCTGATCACCCACCCCCACCATCAGATCGCCTGCAGACCCGCCGTCAGATCACCTCCCAAGTGCATTGTTTACATCTGTTCTCGCCCCTAAATACCCACTAATTACCAATCAATCACCCCCTGTCACGGCTACTTATCAGATTTGACCCCTATCTGCCCCTAGGGCACTCAATCACCCGCCCACACCCTCAGAACGCCCTCCGACCCCAGCCCTGATCACCTCGCCAGTGCATTGCTTGCATCTATTCCCCCCACTAATCACACCTTGAGACACCCATCAATCACCTCCTGTCACCACCTGTCACCCCCTAGCACACCTACCCATCAGATCAGGCCCTAATTTGCCCCGTGTGGGCTCCTGATCACTCGGCCAAACCCTCAGATCCCCCTCAGACCCCCTTCCGATCACCTCCCCAGTGCATTGATTGCATCTATTTTCCCCTCTAACCATGACACACCCATCAATCACCTCCTGTCACCCCCCCCCCCCCCCCCTATCCATCAGATCAGGCCCAATACAACCTGTCTTCTAAAAGGCCACCCTGCTTATGACCGGTTCCACAAAATTCGCCCCCTCATAGACCACCTGTCATCAAAATTTGCAGATGCTTATACCCCTGAACAGTCATTTTGAGACATTTGGTTTCCAGACTACTCACGGTTTTGGGCCCGTAAAATGCCAGAGCAGTATAGGAACCCCACAAGTGACCCCTTTTTAGAAAAGACATGCCAAGGTATTCTGTTAGGTGTATGACGAGTTCATAGAAGATTTTATTTTTTGTCAAAAGTTAGCGGAAATTGATTTTTCACAAAGTGTCATTTTTCACTAACTTGTGACAAAAAATAAACTCTTCTATAAACTCGTCATACACCTAACAGAATACCTTGGGGTGTCTTCTTTCTAAAATGGGGTCACTTGTGGGGTTCCTATACTGCCCTGGCATTTTAGGGGCCCTAAACCGTGAGGAGTAGTCTTGAAACCAAATGTCGCAAAATGACCTGTGAAATCCTAAAGGTACTCATTGGACTTTGGGCCCCTTAGCATACTTAGGGTGTAAAAAAGTGCCACACATGTGGTACCCCCGTACTCAGGAGAAGTAGTATAATGTGTTTTGGGGTGTATATTTACACATACCCATGCTGGGTGGGAGAAATATCTCTGTAAATGGACAATTGTGTGTAAAAAAAAAATCAAAAAAATTGTCATTTACAGAGATCTTTCTCCCACCCATCATGGGTATGTGTAAAAATACACCCAAAACACATTATACTACTTCTCCTGAGTACGGCAATACCACATGTGTGGCACTTTTTTGCAGCCTAATTGCGCTAAGGGGCCCAAAGTCCAATGAGCACCTTTAGGCTTTACAGGGGTGCTTACAATTTAGCACCCCCCAAAATGCCAGGACAGTAAACACACCCCACAAATGACCCCATTTTGGAAAGTAGACACTTCAAGGTATTCAGAGAGGGGCATGGTGAGTCCGTGGCAGATTTCATTTTTTTTTTTGTCGCAAGTTAGAAGAAATGGAAACTTTTTTTTTTTTTGGTCACAAAGTGTCATTTTCCGCTCACTTGTGACAAAAAATAAAATCTTCTATGAACTCACCATGCCTCTCACTGAATACTTTGGGGTGTCTTCTTTCCAAAATGGGGTCATTTGGGGGGTATTCATACTATCCTGGAATTTTAGCACCTCATGAAACATGACAGGTGGTCAGAAAAGTCAGAGATGCTTCAAAATGGGAACATTCACTTTTTGGCACCATAGTTTGTAAACGGTGTAACTTTTACCCAAACCAATAAATATACACTGAATTGAATTTTTTTTATCAAAGACATGTAGCACAATAAATTTCGACAAAAATGTATACAGAAATTTTACTTTATTTGAAAAATGTCAGCACAGAAAGTAAAAAAAAATCCTTTTTTTTTGACAAAATTCATGTCTTTTTTGATGAATATAATAAAAACTAAAACTCGCAGCAGCAATCAAATAGCACCAAAAGAAAGCTGTATTAGTGACAAGAAAAGGAGGTAAAATTAATTTAGGTGGTCGGTTGTATGACCGAGCAATAAACCGTGAAAGCTGCAGTGGTCTGAATGGAGAAAAAGGCTCTGGTCCTTAAGGGGTAGAAAGACTGTGGTCCTCAAGTGGTTAAACTAGTCAATGGAATTGGTTGAAGGGGATGGTAAACGGGAGGGTTAATGAGAATGCAAGGGAGAAAGGATGAAAGATGAAAGGAAATGAAGGTGAAAAGGAGAAAGATGAGGAGAATATCAGAGATGAGAGGAAAAAGAAAACATGGATGTTTAAAAATGGTGAGAAGCCGAAAAAGTGTTAGATCCGGACTACAGATGACATCACCTGTGTGAAATAGAATATCAAAATGATACATTTGTAAAATAAAATAAAATCCAGTTGCAGGCAGGCTTATCCGAAAGTAACAAACATGGTAAATGGCTAGGAAGAAGGGAGTAGCAAGATGCTAAACACACTCTTCACACTGTTTCTTTAGATAAATGGACAATTGCAGTGCAAACAAATGATATGGTTTTTCTTCTAGGGGGATTTCCTGGTGGAATGCCAGGTATGGGTGGAATTCCAGGTATGGGTGGCTTTCCAGGAATGGGTGGCATGGCTGGAATGCCAGGTGTTGGTGAAATCCTGTCTGATCCAGAGGTTTTGACTGCAATGCAGGTAAAATGCCTATAGAGCACACTGGTTGCAAGATGTGTTCTATACTTGGAGTACTGCATAGTCATACGTTTTATTTTCTTCCCATAGGATCCTGAGGTGATGGCAGCATTTCAGGATGTAGCCCAAAATCCTGCAAACATATCAAAGTATCAAACTAACCCTAAAGTGATGAATCTGATCAGCAAACTATCCAGTAAATTTGGAGGCAGTGCATAGCTTGCAAGAAAAAGAAAGCGTGAAGGAAGAAACTCTCCCTGTTCACATTGGTGATTTTCTTCCCCCCTCCCCTATAATAATGTTCCTACATTACAAAGTTGTTTAAAATACTATGCTGCAGATAATAAAGGTGATTAATATACATGGACGCTTGGGGAAAATTGAAAAAAAAAAGTATCTGTATGACTTTTGGGTTGATTCCCAGCTGGAGTAAATATAGGAATGTCATTTAAGTCAGAAAGTTCAAAGATGCAATAAAATAAAATACACCTATCTGCAAGAAATGCAGTAGCGTTTTGCTTTCTGTACCTGTGTTTACTGCTGCAGATTCTTATTCGATACAATTTTTTTCATCCTTTTAGTAAGGTTTTTCAAGGGTCCCAAATGTAAGCCTTTAGGGCAAGGGTAGGGAACCTATGGTTCGGGAGCTAGGTGTGGCTCTTTTTTTATGGATACATCTGGCTCACATACAAATTAGTAGGGGTTAATTCACTAAATGTGGCCATACACTGGTCGATTTGCCATCAGATTCGACCAACAGATAGATCCCTCTCTAATCGAATCTGATCAGAGAGGGATCGTATGGCTTCTTTTACTGCAAACAGATTGTGATTGGTTTAATACTGAAATCTATTCACAATCTGTGGTGGTTCTGCCGCGCCCCCCCCTTCCCGCATACATAACCTGCTCCGCCGGCGCGTGACACCGTTGTCGTCTTCTCCTCTGGGCTCCTGGCTTCACTTCTTTCTGTCCGGGGAAGCTTAACCAGTAGACGGCGCTCTACTGTTTAAACTTCCTGGCGGGACAGGAAGAAGTGAAGCCTGCTGGACTCAGAGCCCAGTGTGGAGACTGAGTAGCGGTGACCAGGGGACACGCGCTGGCGGAACAGGTAATGTATTGCGGCGGGCATTCGAACGCTGCTATCGATACACTCCCGACCCGCCGGCGACCAAGCAAAATCTTCCGCACGGACGAATCGACGGGAACGATTGTTTTCGGATGGAAATCAATCGTTTGCGCAACGATTTCACAGCAGATTCGATCACAGTGATCGAATCTGGTGTATATCGGCGGGAGAATCGTTAGGTGTATGGGCCCCTTCATACATGACAATACAAAATCTCATGCTGCAATAAATACCTCTGCATAATAATAAAGGAGATAAACTCATAGTGCAGCCCCCCTCCTCCCCTTACCTTAATCCTACTGAGAACCTTTGGAGCATCCTCAAGCAAAATATCTGAGGGCTCGTTCACACTAGGGGCGTTTGAGATTTTTTTTAAGCGCTGGCGATTTTCAAAATCGCCCTGAAAGCACTTGTGCAATTATTGTCTATGACAAAGTTCACATCTGAGCAGTTTGTTTACGATCCGCTCAGATAAGCAGTGCATGGGCCATTTTTGAAGCGATTCCGCCTCAATGGAAGGTATAGGAAAAATGCAAAAAGCTCACAAAATCGCTTTGTGCAGCAATTGCGTGAGCGTTTATAAGAATATATACATTGTATTTATTCTTTTACGGGTCAGAGTTCAGTTCCTGATTTGCGTCAGAAAGTGCATTTTAAAAAAAAAAACCCGCTCGGAAAAAGAAAAGCGATTTTTAACAAAACCGCACCGCCTACCCAAGCGCTGGGAGAGGGGAAAAAAAAAACCTCTCTAAAAAAGTCCAACCCGGACGGACACACGAGCGGAACGCAGTGGGAATGAGGCCTGAGAGTGGGAGACAGTTAAAACCAAAACAGCAGCTCTGGGAGGCTATTCTGACATTCTGCAAAGAAATTCATGCAGAAACTCTCTAAACACAAGTTTAATGGATGCAGGAATTGTGAAGCACCTCTCAAATACATGTTAGCCTGTTCTCTATCCACAGCCATTTTCTCCCAGTCCCTGTATCCTGAGCTTCTGCCTTCAGTCTGTCCATATAGCTATGCTGTTGAGACCCTACACCAGGCTATTGTGGGGAACAGTGTCAAAAGCCTTTGCCAAATCCAAGTACACTATATCTTTAATTTCCTCAAGATCTAAATGTGCATCCACCACTTCATAAATGCTGAGCATGTTGGTGAGACTTGGTTGGTGAGGAGTCTTTCTTAAACCCTTGTTGATGAGCTGAAATTAGGTTATTCTGTGCTAAAAAGTCTCATATAGCATCATTTAGAATGCCTTAAGTTTACACACAACTGGTGTTAGGCTTACAGGTCTGTAGTATCCCGGTTCTGATATTTTCCCCCTTAATACACCAGGGTGCATGCAAAAAAATCTCAGAGCTAAAAGAATTCAACATTAAGAGGAGCAAACTTTCCACAGACTATCAGACTGGTACACTTGTTACAATACATTTTTATTATTTTTTATTATTTCAGCTAAAGGGGGCAACACTAGCTATTAGCATGTCCTAACATTTTCCTCAGAATACACATTTTTTGTTATCGTTTAATTAAATTACTAGGACACAGGGCTGTGCAGAGGATCCTCAAGGGGTGGTGCTCAAATTTGAAAAAGGGGCCCTAATCAATCAATCGACTGTGCTAAATTGTGTATGCAATACCCCCTCTTTAGAAAGCAGTATTGGGTGGCCTTAGCATCCCCCCCACACCCCCTTTCATTTAGCGGTATCAGGCAAACCTTCCTTCCAAAGTCTTTTTGCCCCCCCCCCTCAAATCAGCAGAGATTGGTGCCCACTATTAAATTGATCACAGTGAAGCCTGGGCTCACCTATCATTACTGGGACCTCTGTCCCTCTTGATCAGCACCCAAGCTCCTTTTAGGCAAAGAAGAAGCTGTTGCCAATATGCAGTGGTTGCTAAGCATTAGTAGGTGCAAAGCTGCGTAAGTGCCAAGGTGCATGGGAGCCCAGATGCAGTGGGTAGTAAGATGCAAACATCCAGTTTGTGCTAATTTGCAGTGTGTGCTGAGGTGACAAAGTACAGTCTGTGTCAAACTGCAGTGGGTACCAAGGTCCATTTTGTATTGGGTGTTTATCTGCAGTAGTTGCCAAGCAGTATTGGTTACTGAATGAGTAGCAGATGGTGTTTACAGTAGTGGGTGCCTAGTAAGAGCTAATTGGTACAGGGAGCCATGTGAGTGCCAAGAGTGTTGGGTGCATGTATGTGCAGTGGGCAGGACATGAGTGAGTAGGCAGTGCCATGTGCGATCTGGATGCGTTCCATAGGAGAGTACTGGGTCTCATATAGGTTCAGACCATGGGTGGGTACACAGTGGGTGCAGCTGTTAAGGAAGCACCATCTTACTTGCTCTCACACAGCTCACGAAATGGCCACACTAGAATCACAATCCGGAGCCTCTTCACTCCAGTGTCCCAGGCAGGGGCGGAGCATCCCACGGGAGAACAGTTGGGGGCGACAGCAAAAGCAGCCCTTTTATTGAAAATTTTAAAAAGGGGGAGGGGTGCCTGGGCACCCAGTTTTCAACTCATGTGTAACGGTCCTAGAGCTGGTGAGTTATGTTTTTACACTCAAAACTTGTTATGTACGGTCATTAAGATTAAGGTTATGTATAAATGTCATACGTTTTACAACTCAGTTGGACTTCACATTAAAGAGAAACGTCAGCCTAAACAAACATACTGTCATTAGGTTACATTAGTTATGTTAATTAAAATAGATAGGTAATATTATCTCTTACCCACCCTGTATTAAAAGAACAGGCAAATGTTTGATTTCATGGGGCAGCCATCTTTTTGGTTGATAAAAAATTTGAGAGAGCAAAAAGAAAGCTGGCACTGCTGCAGTGGCTTAAATTATTGTAGCAAAAGTCAGTGTCCAAAAAGTTCAAAACTTGTACAAAGTTGCATAAAAAAATAAGTACAAATACCAGGATGAGTAAGGAGGCACTGTGGATAATGGTGGGTGCTGGGTACAGGATGCCTGACGGCCGTGTCACGCACAATGCGCTTCTACAGAGGCCTCCGTAGAAGCACAGTTGTGCGTGACACGGCCGTCAGGCATCCTGTACCCAGCACCCACCATTATCCACAGTGCCTCCTTACTCATCCTGGTATTTGTACTTATTTTTTTTATGCAACTTTGTACAAGTTTTGAACTTTGACACCGACTTTTGCTACAATAAATTAAGCCACTGCAGCAGTACCAGCTTTCGTTTTGCGCTCTCAAATTTTTTTTTTATCAATCTACCACTTCTGCCAGCTTGAGCACACTGACAAAGGGCCCACAAGAGGAGGCGCATACTATCCCACTAGTGCATGTTCTGCAGCTAGATTGTATCCGTACTGCAGTGCCAACCTACCATCATCTTCTGCATCATCTTTTTGGTTGAATGGAGGTGACAGGGAACATGAGACACAGTTCCAACTGTCCTGTGTCCTGATCACTTCTCCCAGCTGCTAGGCAATAAGAACAACATAGGAAATCCCATCATGCTTTACGCAGCATCATGGGAAAAATGCCCAGGCAGTTTTCTTTGATGGGGGGAAGCTTAGCTTCTGTGCAGCTAAAATAAGGCTTAGGTGAGAAAAACAAAGTTCTGATGCTGTGAAATTGTTAAAGAAACACCAATTCTTTTCAGTGCTGCTGAGTAGATTTTTAGGCTGGAGGTTCACTTTAATGAAACATCTATGCCTTTTATTGAGTTCTGGTTCACCATGAGCTTGCTGGTTAGTCTGTACCTCTCGGTGTTACAAGCCAAACTCTATAGAGCCAAATTAATCCATGCCATGCACTGATGAGGATCAAACAATCTGAAACAGTCTGTATGCATGTTGGATTATTATGGCTCTACAAACTAACAAGCTGACACATCATTACATTCCAGCGGTTCTGGAGGTGTGTTTAGCTTCTAAGGGTAACAATGGTTAATTTGCATATATTCAGCAGTGATGCCCTGGAAGACATCTCAAGCTCACTCCAACCTGATTTATTGCAAATTCTGTTTTAAGAAAGCAAACTTTTGTTCTTACTGTAGAGAAATATATTACAGATAATGGTCAGATCTATGAAATAGGCAATTTTCACATATTGGGCTTTATTCACTAAAAAGATGGTTTTACAGATACCAACATCAGCCAAGTGTATATTGTGCATGCATGAACCCTAATAGTAACAGTGTCCTAAGTATGATGTGTGCAGAATACACCAACACCTTCATCACTGGTGGAACCAACCCAAAACAACCTCCTTCACAGTAATTTTATTAGTTTAGCACAGGTACACTTAAAAATCAACAAAAGTACTTCCTGAGTGATGCAGCCTCTCTTTCCATCTCTTCTTCCGATCTCCACTTGTCTGGGGAATTCTGTGAACCTCGGTCATGTTTTTCCAAGACTTCATATATTTTATCATTCTGTTTAAAGTCTCCAGCTTTTCTTGGCAGAATATGAACATGGACATGGCTGACAGTTTGTCCAGCGTCTGGGCCATCTTGAATTGAGATGGTTAAAGATGTGCCACCAAAGTGGGTCTCCACTACATTGGAGACTCTTTGCACACAGCTAAAAAGGTCACTTACTTCTTCAGGTATTAGATCTCTAAAGCGCTCTGCAGGCCGCAAAGGACATACCAGTACGTGACCTGGTACCACTGGCTTCCTATTCACAAAGGCAAAGGACAAGTCTGTCTTTAAGAAGCTAACAGAGGGCTTAATAAGATTTTTACCAAACTGCAGAGACATCGCTATGGGTGTCAGGTGTGTTTATAATATATTTTAAGGTTGTATTTAATTAGGACTACTGTTTGATGCTAGAACAATTATCTTTCCGCACATCAAGATCTTAACAACAAATCTATGTCCAGTCAATGTTGGCAGACAGAAAATTAGCTTCAGAAATCCAATAGTAGTACAAGCTGTAAAGGAAAAATATTTTGGTTAGTATAAATATTTGCACAGAAAAAAAACCCACAACAACCACATAATTACTTTCTGAAAATCGATTTATTGTAGACTCAAGTCAGGGATGGACTGGTGAACCAGGCAAGTGTGCTGAAACCTTATATCTTTTTGGGAACTCTGGTATTGAAAGAAAGATAACTTAGTGCCTTGCAGGGGCGTTGCTAGGATCCTAGGATATCCTGGGCACTAGGGAGTAAGAACTTCTGAAACTGGTGAAAAATGGGTGTAGCCAGGCATATAGTGGGTGTGGTAATAGGTAGGACCAAATTACATAAAATTAACAGTGGTGTAATCTAATGATAATGGGTCAGACAAAAAAATATAGGGCAGAGAAGACTGCGAGATGGGAGGGAGAAAGAGAGGGCAGAAAAGGAGAGAGGATTAGACTATGGCAGGATTAGATAGTTAACTCCTGATGACAGTCAGGGTCCTCAGGGACATCACTATGTACTCTGTAATGTGCTGCAGAAGAGGTCAGTGCTATATAAATACATAGAAATAATAGGGTAGGACTTTACTCTGTGACTGTGGTAGGGATTATATTGTGAGCTCCCCTGAGGACAAGTGATGTGACTATGTACTCTGTAAGGTGCGTGTATATAGTGTGTATATTTTAGAGTGTGTGTATGAGAGAGAGAGAACAAATGATGGAAACTGTGGGAGAGAGTTGCATGGAAATGAGAGAAATGTGGGAAAGACAAGTGGGGGGACATAAGAAAGATGAGAAGGGAGAGATTAACCAAGACAGACAGCATGGGGGAGAGGAAAAATTGCAGGGAGATCTCACCAGGACTGCTGGCTTCCTATGGCATGCATTTGGGAGAGAGGAGATAGCAGGGGAAGAGACACACACTGTAGAATAAGACAAGATAAGAAGACTTGCAGGCAATCAAGCTTATCTGAATTGTCCCACCTTACAGATGGAGCGCTGCACAGGTCCTGCCTCTCCCTTCTACCCAGAGGAGCTCCCAAGCTGCAGCAGTTTTGTCTCCACTCACCCTGCAGCAGATTCACTCACTTCTGGCTGGGTGAGTTCACATGCTGGTGCAGTGCAGGCCAGGCTGTAAGGAACCCTTCAAAATTACCGCAGTCTACCCGGAAGGAAAGAGGGTGTGGCAGCAGGAAGTAGAATAGAGCTGTGAGCACTGAACAGCTTGCGTGTATAGATGGCGCTGGCTGCCTCGCTGATTCTCGGTCAAGTTCACCACCGCAGCGCAGCCTTTACTGATGAGGGACACGGACTGGCCACTCCCCCAAACCCACCCCGGGGCCAGTCCACGCCTGCGTAAATACACTATAGCGCTGCCGGTGTTTTGGCACTTTGGGGAGTGGAGATTCGTGGCAGCAATAGGTCCCGGTGAGTACCCTGGTTCTACCCCCCCTAGCGACGCCACTGGACTGCCTTGAACTGCTCTTACGGTCTTGAAGTTACTGTATGTCTTTCCTGAGCTGCATTCTCCATAACAGAAAATTTCAAAGGCAATATCTACGGTCTATGCTTAAAGTACAGTGCCTTAAAAAGATACTCTGAGTGTTTTATTAGGGATTTTTTGTAATATTCATGTAAGTATCTAATCAACCAATCACGTGACAGCAGTAAAATCCATAATATGTAGATACAAAAGCAAAGTACTTCTTTTATGATGAGTAAACTTTAACGCAATGATCTATCTCCTACCTTCACTGATCAGCAGCAGTGACTCACCCACTCCCCCATAAGTCTTTAGAGCTCTGACACCCCCCCCAACCGGCAAAAATCGCAGTGGCATTTGTTTTTTACAGTGTTCCAAAGCTCTGTTGCTGAGGAGCGTCGGCTCACTTGCCACTGAAGGGGGAAGGAGTTTCGGAGCTCTGTGATTTACAGGCGGCAGGTGAGTTACTGCTGCTTACACCCACTGATCTGTGCAGGGGAAGATAGAGCTTTGCATCAAGGTGTTTACAGTACATGTTAGAATATAAAATATTTAAAAGGGGAGCTTAGGTGACATGTGTATGTACAGTGCCAAACACACAAAAATATGGTATTCTGTTTTTTTTTTTTTTTTTTTGCCTGAAGAGATTTTATATTCAGCTAAGGAACTGACAGTTTTTCTCCAGTTGGGACCCAATAGGACTTAAAGCCTCATTCAAAGCTGTAAGGAATTACAGCTTTCCTGGCAGAGAACTGGCGCTTCTGTGAGTAGGGGATAGATAAAAAAAGGTCAATAGTTCATATGTTAGCATTCCCAGGATAAGGGACAGACTGTTCCATTGAGCTGAAACAAAACAAATCTACTTTCTTCTCTTAATAATATCTTTTCAGCACTTTGTAATTGAAAAAGTGCCAAAAAGTAGGCAAAAACTAGTATCAAGAGTATTTTAAGAATTTCCTTGCTTGCTGGTGGCTTAAAGCAGTGTTTCTCAACATTTTATTGGTATTTACCCCTTTAAAAACCCTGAATTCACCACGTACCCCATAGCATAGTAAACATCACAAGTATCCCTTGACAAATATATATTTAAAATCGTAGTACATGATAATTGGTTTCTAACAATTTCTAAGCATTTACGATTGCTTTTAGTTAGCTAAATACTAATTTGGTGTTTAAATAAGATTTATCATTTTCTAAAACTCAATCTGTTATTCTTGGTTAAGTAGATCAAGCCCGAGTACCCCCTGGAACTATCAAAAGTACCCCCCTGGGGTATGCGTATTGCATGTTGAGAACCTAGGACTTAACCACTTGCCGACCGCGCACTCATAACGCGCGTCGGCAAAGTGGTAGCTGCAGGACCAGCGATGCACATCTGCGTCGCCGGCTGCAGGCTAATTAATCAGGAAACAGCCGCTCACGCGAGCGGCTGCTTCCTGTCAATTGACGGCAGGGGGCTCCGTGAATATCCTGCGGGCCGCCGATCACGGCTCGCAGGCTAAATGTAAACACAAACGGAAATAATCCGCTTTGTTTACATTTGTACAACACTGCTAACAGTAGCAGTGTTGTACTAGATCAGCGATCCCCGGCCAATCAGCGGCCGGGAATCGCTGTCACATGACAGGCAGGAGCCTGTTAGAGGCTGCACAAGACAGATCAGTTCCTGTGCAGCCTCCGATCTGCGGGACAGGGAGGGAGGAGAGGGGGAATCTTACGGTGGAGGGGGCTTTGAGGTGCCCCCCCGCCAGCCACACACAGGCAGGAGCGATCAGACTTCCCCCCCCAGCACATCATCCCCCTAGTGGGGAAAAAAGGGGGGCGATCTGGTCGCTCTGCCTGTTTGATCTGTGCTGGGGGCTGTAGAGCCCACCCAGCACAGATCTTGTAAATGAGCACTGGTCCTTAAGGGGGGGGGGGGGGGAGTAAAGGCTGGGTCCTCAAGTGGTTAAAGGACCACAGTCATGCAAATCTTAACATTTAAAATATATTTAAACACATACAAATAAGAAGCATGTTTCTTCCAGAGTGAAATGAGCCATAAATTACTTTTCTCCTATGTTGCGGTCACTTATAGTAAGTAGTAGAAATCTGACAGAACCAACAAGTTTTGGGCTAGTCCATCTCTTCATGGGGGATTCTCAGCATGACCTTTATAATTTAAAGAAACTTAGAAGAAAGGTCAGCACCAGACACTCGCACCATCAGAAACCACACTTCAGATGTCCCAAGGATGCGCTCTTGCTGAACAGATCCAATCAGTATAGCAGATAGACAATAGGCTAGGCTTCAATCCAAGCAATTCGGGTTTTAATTCAGCTTCAGCGTACAAGGCATACCATAAGATGGGGGTACAAACACAGCAGCCTTGCCATTTCGCGGACCCTATACCTGTAATATAATAAGATTAGTAAAGGGTGGGTTACGGTAGCCGTCCTGAAGGACTTGTCGAAACCCTACTACTGGTACGTAGCGGAGTTCTTCTCTCAGGAGGAAGCCATCCTGAAGGACGATGAAAGATCAGCGAGAAATCTAACCTTAGGGAGGGATCAAAGCTTGAAGCACTTTGCGACCGAATATTTGATCCTGGCTTGACAGGCGTTCCACTTGGCAGTGCTTGACAAATGTTGCAAGACCAGACCAAGTTGCGGCTCTGCATATCTGCTCGAGTGAGGTGCCAGGACTTCTCTGCCCATGTAGATAATGATCTTGTGGAGTGTGCATTAATACCAATTGGAGTATTCAAACCTGACTCTCTATAAACTAGAGTTATGAGATCCTTAATCCATCTGGATATCGAATTCTTAGATACTTGTAGACCCTTACGCTTGCCTGTGTATGCTACAATTGACTACTTTTCCTCCAAGGCGGAGTTCTTTCTAAGTAGATCAGAACTGCTCTACGCACATCCAAAAGTACTTAATGCCACCTCTGTCATTCTTAGGAAATTGTTCTACCATCCTTTTCAACAAATCCAAACATCTGTGGAATGCAGATGCAACGTTAGGTAAATAGGAAGGATCAGGTCTGCATACAATCTTATCGTGTATGACCATATATAGGTCTTTAATGGACAGGGCCTGAATGTCACTCACTCTCCTGGCTGATGTAATGCCTACCAGAAATGCAACCTTCGGTGTACAATTTCTTAAAGTGAACCTCCGGACTAAAAATCGACTCAGCAGCACTGAAAAGGCCTAGTGTTTCACAGCATCAGAACTTTGTTTCTCTTATCCAAGCCTTATTTTAGCTGCACAGAAGAAAACTGCCCGGGCTTTTTTCCCCTGATGCTGTGCAAAGCATGATGGGATTTCTGATGTTGTTGCTCTCGTTCTGCTGTTTTGGTGCACATTTTTTTTTTTACATTTTGAATTTGACATTTGAAGCCTAGCGTGTGCAGCTGGGGGGGTTATCAGGACACAGGACAGTTGGAACTGTGTCTCCTGCTCCTTCTCACCTCCTTTCAACCAAAAAGATGGCAGCCCCCATGAATCACAAACATTTGCCTGTTCTTTTAAAACAGGGTGGGTATAAAAATTATATTACCTATCTATTCTAATTAACGTAACTTAATGACAGTATGTTTGTTTAGGCTGAAGTTCCCCTTTAAAGACACATCAGTAAGAGGTTCGAGAGTATTGGACATCAAAAAGTTTAGACCTCTGGACAAATCCCAAGGAGGCACAAGCTTTGAAGGCGACGGTTGTGACCTAGTCACGACTTCACAAAATTCCTAATTCCAGTTTCTGCCGAAAGTTGCTTACAAAGAAAAATCGGAAAGAGTGGCCACCTGTGCTCTTAGAGTACTGGCCGACAAACCTAATTCACTCCATCCTGGAAAAATATTAAAATGTGACGTAAACTATCAGACCTAATATTCTTCCTTTGTTTCCATGAACAAAAAACATTCCAAACTTTATTTTAGATTCGCCTTCCTACAATAAATCAGACCTTGCCTCCTTAGGATTTGCCACTCAGAATCCATGCCGTCAGCTTGAACTGGTCTGGATTTGGGCGAGTCTATTTACCCTGAAATAGTAGGTCCGGTCTGGGATCCAGATGCCAGGGACCTTTCAGTGTTAATCTCTGGACAAAGGGGTACCCTGCTCTCCTCTGCCACCATGGTGCTATGAACATGACATGAGACTTCTATCCACCTGAGTACCCTTGGTATAAGACTGAATGGGGGAAAGGTGTACAGAAGACCCTGTGGCCATGTCACTGACAGTGCATCCAGCCTGTTGGGTAAAGAGGAAGGGTGGAGGGAACAAAAAAAAAGGGGGGGGGGGTAGTCAACTTTGTGTTGGCTGGAGTTGCAAACAGGTCTAGTATGGGTAACCCCCATTCCTGAACTAGTGAGTTGAATACCTCCTGGTTTAGTTCCCATTCGTGCTCTATTGGTGCTCTGCTGAGCGAGTCTGACCACCTGCTGAGCGTGCCCTGGATGTGAGCTGCTGTGAGGGAAATCAGATTGCTCTCTGCCCAAGAGACAATTTCTAGTGCTAACATTCTGAGGTCTGTTACAAATCTGCTGGGGGGAGGCTGGGACCAAAATTCCAGTCTGTATCTGTTCTTTATCAAATCTAGTATGAACTGACTGGTCGTAATCTTTTCCCATGCTGGAAAAAAGGAAAGAAGCCCTCCCCCGACCTGAGGTTTCTGGTCATTTGTCAGGCTTGGAAGTATTGGGGTTTCTAGTCTTGAACAAGAATTCAACAAGGAGGAAAGCTGGCACATCCAAAATCAATCTTTATTAGTTTCATGTAAAAATATGGCCAACGTTTCGGAGCCGCGTAGGGCCCCTTTGTCAAGGCAATATTTGCTCTGAGGCAAAGATCTGTTTGTTGCTGCAAAAAATTCTACATAGGAATTCGGGAGTCTGGCTCCTCTAAAACACTCGCTATCAGCGATGTGTATCTGTCTGGGGCAGACACTGCTGCTGTCCAGACAGATACACATCGCTGATAGCGAGTGTTTTAGAGGAGCCAGACTCCCGAATTCCTATGTAGAATTTTTTGCAGCAACAAACAGATCTTTGCCTCAGAGCAAATATTGCCTTGACAAAGGGGCCCTACGCGGCTCCGAAACGTTGGCCATATTTTTACATGAAACTAATAAAGATTGATTTTGGATGTGCCAGCTTTCCTCCTTGTTGAATACTGCATAGAGGGCGTCATCCCTCTTTTTAGCTGTTGCACTCCCCTTAAAGACTATGGGTTTGATCCATTAGTGAATGCGAGACAATACTTCATTGTTGAACAAGAAGGCCGACTTCTCCTTACTGTAATTGTAAGTCCATCTTCTGGACTGATTCTGGTTCCTCCTCCTCCCCCCCCGATTTTTTGTGCTGTAAGAACCTCTGTTTTGAAAGGAGTTACCTTTTTATTAGGGAACTTTTTGGCCTTGTCAGAGGATCTATCTAGTACTGCCTCCAGATCCTTTCCAAATAGCAGTTCCCCTTGGAACTCCATTGCACAGGGCTTGTGCTTGGAACCCAAATCGCCCTCCCACGTATTGAGCCAAATAGCTCTGTGAGCTGAATTGATCAATGCTGCTGTCTTGACTGCAGATCTGAGACTTTCTGAGGCTGCATCTGCCAGAAAAGCAACTGCTTTTTCTATCACAGGGAGAGATGTTAGTATCTTCTCATGAGATGTACCTTCAACTAAATGCTTTTTCAGACCAGATTTATCCAGGTTTCTGGCCAAAGAGATGGAGGATATAGCTGGCTTAAATGAGAAGACTGAGTCCCAAGCTCCCTTTAACAGGGTCTCAGCCGCCACGTGGTTCAGAGCGTACTGCGCAGGCGCAGTAGTTCTGCGCCTGCGCAGTACACTCCAGTCCACGTGGCAGTGATTGACAGCGCTGCTTGCGCAGGTGCAGTACAGGCCGACCTCCAGGTCGGCCTGACGTCATCGCTGGGGACCGGCAAGCTTCACAGGCAAACGGCTCACCGCGGAGCTGCAGCAAGGGACATGCTGGGAGCTTGGGGCTGGACAAAGCCCCGGGTAAGTAGCTCTTATCCTCATATCCCCCTGATGAATCCTTTAAGGTTGCCAATCTCCTCAAATGAAAGGTCAAGTTCCCCTGGAATACTGAGCCAGAGGGGTGTCAAGCTTTGGACGCTTGGCCCGTGTAGCTCAATCTTCCTCTTTGAAAGGAAAATGCCTCTTCAAAGATCAAGGAATAAATAACTTCCTTTCAGGATCTTTCCAAATAAGTTATAATGTGCTCAATAGCAGAATGTACAGGAAAGCATTTAGTTGGCTGACCTTCCAACCCTCTATAAATGTCATCTTGCACAGAGGATGTTGGTGTCATCTCAGGAATTTGTTCAGAGTCCTAGACCGCCTAACAATTCCAATGTATCCTCAGCACTATACAAATAATGTGAGGATCCAGGCTTAGGTGACACATCAGAATCTCTGGCCTCTCCCTCCTCCATAGATTCCTCCTCAGATACTGGGTTAGGATTCACTACCTCTATCTGAGTCCCTTCCATAATAAATTATGGTGCTGGCTGGCTTTGCATCTGAGATTGTGATTGAAAACAAAGCGGTGTCATCTGGTCAAGTGTTTGAACTTGGGCTTGCATTTTTTTGGGAAGCAGGGATCACCAACACATCAGGATTAACCTGACTGTCCTGAATAGGGGGCTGCTGCTGCTGCTGGAGCCGTAAAAGACACAGGCTGTGCTGGAGCCGGAAAAGCAGATCTTAAAGCAGCAAAAGTTGCTTGATAATTCTGTTTTTTTATAAGGTCCAACTTAGCCCTATTAGTAGCATTTGTATCAAGGGATGCAGGTGAAGGTGGAGCCTGCTTAGTTAAACACTTCACACACTGGGACCTATTATACCACGATGGTAATTTTACATCACATCTCCTGCACTTACTGGACTTTTCAGTATGCTTGGCAGCCTCTAAAACAAACATACCAGCCTAATAAGAAAATAAGAAACTATCTATATACTAATACAGTATGAGGAATGAATAGAGGAGTCACAGCACCTGTGGAGCATTCACAGCCTGCTCAGGTGCATCCACAGTCTGTTTGGCAGGTTCTGGTACAGCATCCGTCTGCTCCATGCTGTCCACTCAGCCTTATGTGTATGAATGCTCAGAACTCCTTTAAATCTGGAGTTTCCAGGCTCAGCACCGCCCCCACTGCTGAATATAATCAGCACTCGCATCTGCCGCCCATGTAATATCCGCTTCAGAGCGGAGATTGCTTAGTACTGACTGGCTAAGACAACTGCCAGTCAGCTGGAGCTGCCCGCCTTACGTGGAACGCCCCCTGCCAGCTGATATGGCGTCCTCCGTACTCGGAAGATGCCTGAGACCATGCAGCGAAGCGCCACCCCGCCATTCAACATAGGACGCCGCCTCCATTCAGCCAATACTGCGTCCTCCATCCTTGGAACCACATGGCGAATCGCTGCACTGCCAAGTCAACGGAGGACACCTCCTCCATTCAGCTGATGTGACAGGATTCCAGCAGCCTTCATACACATGCAGCTTCACGAGGGAATCTGCCGATATTATCCTAGAGGTGGTGGTTGCAGGATTATCCTTCTGCTCCACAGAGCCGACAGACAAACAGGCTGACAGGGAATCTATACCCTATATGCAGCCGTCCAGATTAGCCATACAAAGCAAATCCCCTGCAACCATATGCATAATAACTTCTTTACAGAAAAATTAAAGCGGACCCAAACCAAAACATTTTTTTAATTCAAAATATTTAGTTGCACCACTGACACATACAAAGATAAACACTCCTTCAAGCCTATGAGCATTTCAGTGCATGCTTTTTACCCTTCTCTTCATTAAGGGTTATACAGGTGGCAGCCATTACTTCTGAACTTAGTAGGAGGTTTTAGATCATGGGTGTGTTTGTCATCAGCTACCCTCCCTCACAGGGGTGTCGTCTATGTGAAATCTCACACAAGATGAGATCACCATCAGTAGAAGCCTGTGTTTCGTTTTTGTTTTTTATCTCCTTCACCAGTCTGTCGGATTCTGTCCCAGCAATATAAAAGGAAGGAAAGGGTTCCATTAATAAATGTAAAATATTTTCTAGTTATCATGTAGCTGAAAAAAGGCTGCTATTTATTATTATAAGTTAAAAAATAGATTTTATTTCTGAAATCTTGTATTTTTAATTTGGGTCCACTTTAAAGACAGGTGCCCACAGGCTCTCCTATCTCCAGTTCCCTAAACAGCCGGTGATCTGGGTGTAGGGAAACCAAAAAACAACTGGTTTGGTATGGAGGAGGAGGCGCTTATATGGGCCAGGCCTGATTAATTTAATTGAATTATTGCCTGGGGTGGGAATTATTTCAGGGGTGGGATCAGTCTACTCTGAGGCGGAAGCCATCCTGAAGGACGATGAGAGAAACATTAATAACCAGGCTGTTTCACTGGTTTTATTTTGCTGCCTGAAAGCGTCAATTTCTAGGCATGGAAGTGACAGCTTCTGTCTTGCCGATACTTTGTCAGAAATATAGTAAACATCACTGATAAGCAAATTATAACCATAAAAGTTTTTCTGGCAGAATACAACGGAGGGCAGGGGGAGATAAGATACATTAACTTTCGACCTTTTTTTTTTTTTTTTAACTCTGGGCTTCTTAATAGGCTGCCACTGATTAGACACAGTAAAACATTCAATCTACTTTGTGAATGTTTAAATACAGTATAAAAGAAAACCCTGGGATACAAAAAATAAATAAATACAATAATATATATATATATATATATATATATATATATATATATATATATATATATATACATACATATATATATATATATATATATATATATATATATATATATATATATATATACATACATATACATATATATACATATATATATATATATACACACACACACACACACACACATTTTTAGGGGTAGGAGGATAAATAGAATTGTTTATCTCATAAGTATATTTTCACCTCGGGTTCACATTAAAGTGGAGCTAAGCTTGGAACATCCTCTTTGCTCTAAAAGATGCAACAGCATAATAACCTTTAAACAAAACGACCATTTCTTTGTTACAGCTGATAATCCGAAAATAAATCCTTTTTAGGCACTCCGAGCTTACTGTCTACAGTAAAAATACACTGCTTTGTATTTGATCTGAAGAAGCGGCCAGTGTTCCGTGAAAGGCTTTATCATTGATAGTGTCTGATGAAAAACCTTTTGTTTGAAATTGGCTTTGCCCCTTCCTTTGATGTAAGCCATTTTTATTATTTTTTGCTAATTTTAGTCACATAAATATAGATCCACCATCACCTATTTTTTGGGGCGCCTTTTTCCCTCCCAGTTAAAATAAATTGGCACTGTTTCTACTTCCTGATTCATGGACATATTGTTAACATCCTGTGCTTTTAAATTAGCTTATCTACCATCTCTGCCGTGGCAGCCATGTGACACAGAGAGATCAAATTACAATTTGTGATTAGACACAAAAGAGGGGGAGTTAAACAGGCTAAACTGTCTAAATACATACAGGGGGCATTTCTCGGTTTTTCTTCTGTCCTGTGCAAGAGTTCAGGTCCACTTTAAAGGGCATTTTATTGATAAGGTGTGAAAATATCAATATATATCAATATTATATATCAATATTGCTGTGATTTGCAGGGTGTCTGAATTCAGCCCTCTGTAGGTTTATAATTTGTATCTAATGATGTGGCATCCATTTGTTCCTAACACATTCTCCCGTCCATATCAGTATATAGTAGATATCGTACATACTTTTTACTCCTTAAAAATTTGCAGGGGCCAAAGTTTTTTTTGCCTATGCAGTATTCTGTATCAAGCTATAGTGAAAAGTGGGTGGATGCATGCTTCGGTCAGAGACCCATGAGCCATAGTCGGTGGGCAGACTGACAGCAAATTGTAGGCTACTTGCTATCTGTACACTATTCTGGGCCTTCGTGGATTACCTCAAAAGCACCAGCTGGTGAGATCTACAGTGGTTTGCAAAAGTATTCAGCTGCCTTGAAGTTTTCCACATTTTGTCATATTACTGCCATAAACATTAAGCAATTTTTTTGGGAATTGCACGTGAAAGACCAATACAAAGTGGTGTACACATGAGAAGTGGAACGAAAATCATACATGATTCCAAACATTTTTTACAAATAAATAACTGCAAAGTGGGGTGTGTGTAATTATTCAGCCCCCTTTGGTCTGAGTGCAGTCAGTTGCCCATAGACATTGCCTGATGAGTGCTAATTCCTAAATAGAGTGCACCTGTGTGTAATCTAATGTCAGTACAAATACAGCTGCTCTGTGACGGCCTCAGAGGTTGTCTAAGAGAATATTGGGAGCAACAACACCATGAAGTTCAAAGAACACACCAGACAGGTCAGGGATAAAGTTATTGAGAAATTTAACGCAGGCTTAGTCTACAAAAAGATTTCCAAAGCCTTGAACATCCCACGGAGCACTGTTCAAGCAATTATTCAGAAATAGGAGTATGGCACAACTGTAAACCTACCAAGACAAGGCCGTCCACCTAAACTTACAGGCCGAACAAAGAGAGCGCTGATCAGAAATGCAGTCAAGGGGGGGGCGTGGCCAAGATGGCGGAGTGAGAGGACGTGGATTTGTGAGCTCCGCTGCCTGATGTCCCATAGCTCTATTTTTCACTCACCTTCTCGTCCTGAGCAGCGATATCCAGCATCTACACAGCCCCTATGTCCGAGTCAGATCCCGGGGAACAAGAATTGGCCGCGGCAGAGGTCGCTACCGCCACTACAGAAGAGACCGGGTGCCTCCCTCCGGGACCCTCCCGCCATACCCACGTGGCGAACCGGCCATCTCCTTACTCCACCGTTATGGCGCAGCGAGCCTCCAAGAGGGAAAAGGCTGACAAAGGTGGGTCGCAAGCAGATGCTCCAGCCACCCCAGCTCCACCTAAGCAAAACGCCCGCGCTAAGCCCAACAAGAACGAGGAAGCGGCAGACATGGAAGCAGAGGAACTTGATGCTGCCCCGAGCACAGTGGACCTGCTTGCCGCCATACAGACCTGCCAGGCCACCCTCACCCAGAAATTCGACCACCTCGACTCCAAATTTGGCCTTCTCCGCGAGGACCTAGCGATAATCCGATCCCGCACCACAGAACTGGAGAGGCGTGCTTCTGACACGGAAGACTTAGTCCGGACCCATGACGCCGCCATTCCCCGCATGGATAAGCGTCTCACTGCTCTAGAGCACCGAGCAGTGGACGCGGAAAACCGAAACAGGCGGAATAACCTGAGGCTCCTGGGCCTTCCAGAGGGGGCTGAAGGTAAGGATGTCTCATCATACATTGAAATGTTACTTAAGAGACTGCTCCCGGAGGACACTTTTTCGGCACATTTTGTTATTGAACGGGCCCATAGGATCCCAGCCAAGCAAGGCCCGCCGGGTGTACCCCCGCGGCCAGTAATTTTCAAGCTCCTAAACTTTAAGGACAGGGATGCTATTTTGGAAGCCGCCAGACAGGCTGGGGAGCTCAGCTTTGAGAACGCTAAAATAATGTTTCCTGATTACACTATCGAAACGCAAAAACAGCGGCAATCCTTTGTACCAGTAAAAGCCAAATTGAGGGCACGTAATCTAAAGTATGCAATGCTATTCCCCGCCAAACTCCGGGTGCAAGATGGAGAGACAGTCAAGATTTTTGAAAAACCTGAAGATGTCTCAAAATGGCTGGATACCCTCCCGGATCAGTGATTGCTTTTTAACTTTGTCGCCTGGTGATCAGAGGGATAATACCTTTTCTCAGCTATCAGATAAGTGTTAAATGGCCTTGTAACTGCATAGAACGTGATCTAACATTGCTAGACATGCTCCCCGGATAAATGACTGCCTCTTTTACTATGCCGTATTGTGGTCAGAAGGGACAATATTTCTCTTCAGATAACTGTTCAATGGCTGTGCAATCGTATATTAACAAATGGAGACACTGATCTATGCACTTCATGTGGAAATTACTACGTCATCATAATTTGGACTGCGATCAATATCTCCTGGCTGCTGTATAGCTAAATATGAGCTCATGGGGAATGTAATTCTGCATTCATCCACTGGTCACAGGTCACTGCTGCATTTTCAAACACCCTCATATACAGCAGAGCTGTTACAACCTCCACAGTTACGAACATTCTAGAGCCATGCTTATGATTATCAGCCTTTCTTCCCTTTAGCCAGAGTAATCCCACCAACAGTGCAGTCTCAAGATACTTATATTTGGGGACATATGTACCATAGTAATAGACTCAGTAGGTGTTATCACATGTGTTTATTTAATGGGGTATGCAATAATGATGTCACCCAGACGTATAATGCAGCAAGGCCCTGATAGCCTAGCGTCTGGAAGATTAGAGTCACCCGAGCTCACCCTCCCTCAATATACTACAAGGCCTATCCGATAAACCCAGCATAAGGCTTAGCTAGTACTTAATGTTCTAATACGGGGATATGCATAGCTGACCCTCTGACACACTAGACGCGCCAGCGACCACGCCATCTCTTTATGGTTATCATTGACAGAAAGTCAAACCTCAGGCTTAAGTATAACAATGCTAACTAAGTGGAATTTCCTAGCACCTTTTGGTATGATTAGGGGGCGCCAGGCAGCGGGGCCCTCTCCCTCACTCCTCCTCTTCACACTATTCTTGCCACCTCCCTATTATAGCCCGATAGTAGGTAACGCGGGCTACCTTTCGACAGACCCGGACCCCTGACGGATAGTTAGGGTAGGGACAAGTTTAGGGATTTAAAGCTACTCCAGACAGGTTGTTAGGGCGTAGCAGGGAGGGGGATATGGGATTTATAGGCCAATGTTCGTTTGGGCCTACTGTTGTTAATGTTATGACTGTTTTCTTTTTTGTTATTGACCATTTCTCCACTTTCTCCGATATAGTTCCGACATATGGCTGGCTTGACTCGAGTGCATGCTCAGTGTTTTACACCACGCAAACCTCAGGCGGTAATTATGTACTGCTCACCATGTTGTATGAAATGTATATAATATACCCTCAAGATGACAAAGCTTTTATTGTGGAATGTTAGGGTTTTAAACTCCAAGGTTAAAAGGTCCTTAGTATTTAACTACCTTAAAAATCACAACCCCCAAATCTGTGTTCTAACGGAGATCCATTTGCACGGCAGCAAAATACTAGCATTAAAAAAACCATGGGTTGGGCACTATTACAATGCCACATACTCAACTTTTTCTAGAGGAGTTGCGATCCTCATACATAAAGCAGTTCCCTTTCAGCTGATCCATCTCCATATAGATGACCTGGGCAGATATATAATAATCCATGCCCGCATATATACAGATGAGATAGTATTGGTGGGATTGTATAATCCACCTCCGGCAAATTTATCCTTCCTAATGAAATTATGAATAAAGTAGCCAAATTCTCAACGACTAAAATACTACTTAGCGGCGATTTCAATATGGTCCTCTCCCCCTCTACGGATAGGATGACACCCAACCCTAGGGACAACTTATTGCTGCACAACTGGGCGCAATCCTACAACTTATTGGATGTATGGAAGATGCATAACCCCAACCAACCAGGGTACACGTCACTCCACATCATATCATGCACTGTCAAGAATTGACCTACTGCTAGCTTCCCCCTCTATGGCTGTGCAGATGGGTCATACAAAATTTGTTACCCAGAGGCATTTCTGATCACGCCCCGCTGGAAACCACTCTATTATTATCAGCAACTATACCTAGGCCCCTTTGGAAACTTTCCCCGGGGTGGATCAACCATGATTTTGTGACGCTCAGTATGCAGCAGCCTCTAATGGAATACTGGCGTTTCAACAGCCTTTCCGCCGCCCCCTCAGTGGTATGGGATGCTTACAAAGCAGTCACCAGAGGAAACTATATTAAAATAATATCGGAAGCCCGGTTTCAGGATAAAGTCACCCTGTTTAATGCAGAGCAAGCTGCTGAAACAGCAGAAAAAACATTTCTCAACCACAAATCCAAAAGCTCATACGATAATTGGCAAGTGACGCTGGCCCACTTATCAAACAGACAATTAATAGCTTCTTCAAGGGCCGAGTCAGCACGCCGTCTTAGAATATATGAGCAGGGAGATAGGACAGGAAAACTCTTGGCTTATTTAATAGGGGAAGAAAGGCAAATATATCACATTGGGGCCATCAAAGCACCCACTGGTGATATATTGACCCTACCTGGGGACATCAATGAGGAATTTTTGCGCTATTATAAAACTTTATATACATCAGACACAGATTACACAGCGACCCAGCTGGAGGAGTTCTTGGGGAAGATTTCCTTTCCGGTGCTGTCTGCCGATGACAGAGTTTTCCTGGAGGCGGACATCACTGGAGAGGAGATACGCGATGTTATCAAAGGTTTGCCTAACTCTAAAGCACCAGGGGCCGACGGGCTACCAGCAGAATTCTACAAAAAATACAGCAAAGACATAGTCCCATACCTGCAGAAAACATTTAAGCATATCCTGGAGGACGGTGATCTCCCTGGTTCCATGTGTGAGGCTCTAATCACTGTTCTCCCCAAAAAGGGAAGGGACCCTACCTTATGCAAGTCTTACAGGCCTATCTCATTGCTAAACCAAGATTATAAAATACTGGCAAAAATATTATCTGTTCGGTTGAATATGCTAATTACAAAACTCATACACCCTGACCAATCAGGATTTATTCCTGGGAAGGGGACAGATATTAATCTGAGAAGGCTTATGACTAATCTGGCTATAACTCATGACCGGTCGGGTGATCGCATTATAGTATCGCTTGATGCCGAAAAGGCCTTCGACGTGGTGGATTGGAATTTCCTTTGGGAGACACTTCGTCATTTTGGGCTGGGTGACAAATTTGTCGGCTGGCTCAGGACCCTCTACACCACGCCGAGGGCCAGAGTACGCACAGGTCACTCCGTATCGGATCCTTTTCTCCTCTCTAGGGGCACACGGCAGGGATGCCCACTTTCGCCTACCCTATTCGCTATGGTCGTGGAACCACTTGCCATACTTTTACGAGCTAGTGCATTGGTTGGGGGCCTCGCATATGGGACCAGGGTGGAAAAACTATCATTATATGCTGATGACCTTCTGTTGTATCTCTCAGATTCCGGCCCCTCACTGGTCAATGACCTAGGGATTATCAAAGAATATGGAACATTTTCAGGATTCAAGGTAAACTGGGATAAATCCACTATCCTGCCGTTAGATGGGCAAATACCAGTACACCCAGCCCCCACCCCGCTCCAGTGGGTCACAGAATTTACATACTTAGGTATCAAGGTCACCAGAAATATTAATAATTATTATAACTTTAATCTAGACCCGATCCTGTCTAAGCTTAAGCAAAAATGCAAAGCATGGCGGACACTCCCATAATCTCTGCTTGGTCGCGCAAATGCTATCAAAATGAATATGCTCCCCAAATTTTTGTACTATTTCAGGAATAGCCCTGTATATATTCCAGCCAAATACTTCCACAATATTAACAAAGCAATCACATCCTTGTTGTGGTACCCCAAGAACCCACGTATAGCGCTGTCCACTTTGCAGCGAGATCAGAATAGTAGAGGTATTGGGCTACCAGATTTTGAGCAATATTATTGGGCGTCAGCCGCAGTCACCATCCGGTGGTGGTTTGAGCAATCCCCAATTAACCCAGCGACTGCCCTGGAAGCAGAGATAATGGGATCTTTCTTAGCCCTCTCCAGTTTGCCTTTCAGAGGAAGTAAACAAATTCCTAAAGCCACTCCAAACATGCTGGCAACGGTTAGAATATGGGAAAAAATAAATAAAATCTCCCAGCAGCCTGGACAGATCTCCCCTCATACCCCGCTGTGGATGAACCCATCATTGCGTGAATTTCTAACGGTACCAGATCCAAAAGCCTGGGCAGACCACGGGATTTATAAGTTGAGGGACATAGCAGATGGCCATCAGATTAAATCCTTCACCTCCCTCAGACAGGATAATGGTATCCCTCATGTTATGTACTTCAGGTACTTACAACTGCAACATGCCTTTAAAGCACAATTCCTCAAGGGAAACAGAACGCTACTAGTGCAGGCCCATGCCACTGAGGGGGAAATCATAAAAAAGGACCTAGAGCATGTTATCTCTGTTATATACAAAACGTTTCCTCCTAAGGGACAGGCTAAAATAGACAAACTGTTCTTAGCATGGCAATCTGATGTTCCTGACCTGACATTGGAAACGTGGAATAATATTCTAGGATATTTTGTCACAACAGGCGTAGCAGCAAGGGACCGCCTTATCGCCCTTAAATTTTTGCATAGGAGCTACATTTCACCAGCCAAATTATGCAAAATAGATCCCGCTGCCTCGGGCAGATGTGGTAGATGCCAGCAACCAGCTGCAGACTTTTTTCACATAGTATGGCTTTGCCCACGAATCTGTTCCTACTGGTCACAGATACACGCAGAGCTACAAAAAGTGTTTGGAATGGCTTTTGACCCAAAACCCGAGCAGTTATTGCTGGGATATCTAGCTAAAAGTATGCTCTCTACTCATAAAATGCAGGCATATAGGTCCCTTGTTGCATACGCTAGGAAAATGATCATTCTTCGCTGGAAACAAACTCTTGCACCTAGCAAAAAGGACTGGTCCTCATATGTACATAAAGAGCTAGCTATTATCAAACCCATATACCTCAAGAGAAAGTGCCCTAAAAAGTTCAAGAAAATGTGGTCTTGTTGGACATCATACCACCAGTTAAAATTCGAGGATTAAACACTGATGCACAGCGGGAAACCCCTGGAAGGTTGCGGGGAGATGCACTCGAGTCGCGCCACCCTTAATTTTATAAAACAGATATCCTCTTTTATTCTTCAGCTGTCGGATGGAGTGATAATGTATTCTATGTATCTGCTATAAAATGGAAAATGGTCATGTTGATGTTATTGTTTTGTTAAGTGCCGCCACGGTTGGCAGGCACAACTGTCTTCTTGTTTATATGCAAAATATGAATAAAAATTATACTTTCAAAAAAAAGAAATGCAGTCAAGAGGCCCATGGTGACTCTGGACGAGCTGCAGAGATCTACAGCTCAGGTGGGGGAATCTGTCCATAGGACAACCAGGCCCGCCATCAGGGGGGGGGGGGGGACATCCGTGACTCCCGTCACGGGCCCGGGGCCTGCAGGGGGGCCCCATCCCCGCCGCGGCGCTGCGGGTGCCGTCCGGCCGCCGCTCAACCCCTCTGGCCGCTGCTCCCTCCCTCCCTCTAGCCGCCTCCGCCGCGTCAGACCTCGATCAGGCGGCGAAAATAGTGCGGGCGCTAGGACCCAGCGCCTGCACTGATATGCGGAAGTGACATCACTTCCGCATATAGAGCGGGTGCGTCCGGTGCCCGCTCTTACTGGTCGGGTCGCCGCTGATCTTGAGGTCTGACGCTGGGCTGCTGGCTGCAAGGTAGGGGAAGCGGCGGCGGCGGGCGGGGGGTTGCTCCCTGTCACTCACTCACTTGCTAAAGGGCCTCCCTGTCACTCACTCACTAGCTAAAGGGCCTCCCTGGCACTCACTCACTAGCTAAAGGGCCTCCCTGTCACTCACTCACTTGCTAAAGGGGCTCCCTGTCACTCACTCACTTGCTTGCTAAAGGGGCTCCCTGTCACTCACTCACTAGCTAAAGGGGCTCCCGGGCACTCACTCACTTGCTAAAGGGCCTCCCTGTCACTCACTAGCTAAAGGGGCTCCCTGTCACTAACTCACTTGCTAAAGGGGCTCCCTGTCACTCACTCACTTGCTAAAGGGGCTCCCTGTCACTCACTCACTTGCTAAAGGGGCTCCCTGTCACTCACTCACTTGCTAAAGGGGCTCCCTGTCACTCACTCATTTGCTAAAGGGGCTCCCTGTCACTCACTCACTTCCTAAAGGGGCTCCCTGTCACTCACTCACTTGCTAAAGGGGCTCCCTGTCACTCACTCACTTGCTAAAGGGGCTCCCTGTCACTCACTCATTTGCTAAAGGGGCTCCCTGTCACTCACTCACTTCCTAAAGGGGCTCCCTGGCACTCACTCACTACCTAAAGGGGCTCCCTGGCACTCACTCACTACCTAAAGGGGCTCCCTGGCACTCACTCACTACCTAAAGGGGCTCCCTGGCACTCACTCACTACCTAAAAGGGCTCCCTGTCACTCACTGCCTAAAGGGCTCCATGTCACTCACTACCTAACCTGGGGGTCCCTGTCAGAATCCAGGTGAGAGGTGTCTACCATAAGGGGTCATTCTGCCTATTTATGTGAAATGCTGTCTATTTATGTGCCTCATGACTGCTGAATTTGTCTTGTTGGGGGCCTAATGATTGAATTTTTACTTGTTGGGGGCCTCATGATTTGTTGGGAGCCTCAAGATTACTGAATTTGTCTTGTTGGGGGCCTCATGATTTGTTGGGGGCCTCATGATTGCTGAATTTGTCTTGTTGGGGGCCTCATGATTGCTGAATTTGTCTTGTTGGGGGCCTCATGGTTTGTTGGGGGCCTCATGATTGCTGAATTTGTCTTGTTGGGGGTCACATGATTGCTAACTGCGAGACTATGGGAAAAGCTGAATCATTACCATATGAGACAATAGCATTAAACCTACTTTTTTTAGCTTTTTTAAACAGAAAAGAAAACTGGGAGGTTCTAAAAAAATGATGGAGCACTTCCTCCTTCCGGCTTGAAGGAGGAAGTGCTCGATATCGAGGCTTGCAACGCGTCCATTCGGACACTTGCACCTCGTTGAAACGCTGGGCGGAGAGTGGCGTTCTGGGTAATTAACCCCGCCGCATCTAGCCGCTCAGCTGTGGCAATTGGAGCTAACTTGAATCACGAGTATCCACCGTGGTTATTCGTGATTAATTTGTGGACAGCAAGCCTCCAACTAGCTCTGCCAACATGTAATGGCTACGCACATTTCTCAGTTTGGGGGGGGGGGGGGGGGGGGGGCCCGGACTGATGATTTGTGAGGGGCCCCAAAATTTCTGATGGCGGCCCTGAGGACAACTATTAGCCATGCACTGCACAAAGTTGGCCTTTATAGAAGAGTGGCAAGAAGAAAGCCATTGTTAACAGAAAAGCATAAGAAGTCCCGTTTGCAGTTTGCCACAAGCCATATGGGGGACACAGCAAACATGTGGAAGAAGGTGCTCTGGTCAGATGAGACCAAAATGGAACTTTTTGGCCAAAATGCAAAACGCTATGTGTGGCGGAAAACTAACACTGCACATCACTCTGAACACACCGTCCCCACTGCACTGTCAAATATGGTGGTGGCAGCATCATCATGCTCTGGGGGTGCTTCTCTTCAGCAGGGACAGGGAAGCTGGTCAGAGTTGATGAGAAGATGGATGGAGCCAAATACAGGGCAATCTTGGAAGAAAACCTCTTGGAGTCTGCAAAAGACTTGAGACTGGGGTGGAGGTTCGCCTTCGAGCAGGACAACGACCCTAAACATAACGCCAGGACAACAATGGAATGGTTTAAAACAAAACATATCCATGTGTTAGAATAGCCCAGTCAAAGTCCAGATCTAAATCCAATCAAGAATCTGTGGCAAGATCTGAAAACTGCTGGTCACAAACGCTGTCCATCTAATCTGACTGAGCTGGAGCTGTTTTGCAAAGAAGAATGGGCAAGGATTTCAGTCTCTAGATGTGCAAAGCTGGTAGAGACATACTCAAAGACTGGCAGCTGTAATTGCAGCAAAAGGTGGTTCTACAAAGAATTGACTCAGGGGGCTGAATAATTATGCACACCCCACTTTGCAGTTATATTTTTTTTTTAAATGTTTGGAATCATGTATGATTTTCGTTCCACTTCTCACGTGTACACCACTTTGTATTGGTCTTTCACGTGGCATTCCAATAAAATTGATTCATGTAATATGACAAAATGTGGAAAACTTCAAGGGGGCTGAATACTTTTGCAAACCACTGTATGCTTCAGTTGTAAGCTGCTGCATGATTACTGAGATAATTGGCCATCATCTGTGCAGGGCTGTGGAATTGGTACAAAAATGCTCCGACTTCTCAGTTTAGGATTCCACTGACTCAGACTCCTCCTCCTCTAATATGCATATTACAATCTTGCATTTTACAATCCATGTATGCAACATAAAAGGCATCTCATCAATACCAACATGTAGTTATTTTAAAAGGACAACTAAAGCAAGAGCGATTTAGAGGCTGCCATATTTATTCCCTTTTAAACTATACCAATTACCTAGCTATCCTGCTGATTCTCTGCCTCAAATACTTTTAGTCATAGACCCTGGAGAAACATGCAGCAGATCAGGTGTTTCTGACATTGTCAGTGTTACGGAAGAGCCGTGAGACCAGAAAACGCAATCAGTTTCCTGAACCGATTGTCGTTGCGTTGCCAGATCAAGATTGTATGTCTGTGGGGTCTTCTTTTGGAAATCTAGCTTTCATAGCTGCTAGAGAAAGCCTTTTCATGAAGCCTGTTGTCTGTGACTGTCCCAAGGTTTTGTTTAATTAGTAAGGAACAAAGGATTTCCTGTCACAGGCAGATCACAGCTAAGTGTGAGCTTGCCATTTGGAAAGGATACCATTTGGTGAGCCCCCAGCAAAGTGAGCTTCCCTCACAGCAAGGGCTCAGACTTACCAGAGCCATGTAGACATCTTAGAAATACATGGAGTTTATGATTTTTAGCCGGTTTAAGGAATACAGTTCATATGAGAGGTATGAAAGTTATCTCATTCTGCTGGTCCAGATCTGGTGAATATTTTAATATTGAGGCCCCTGACATACCCAGAACCAGAGGTATTCCGCTACTTCGTAACCGGGCATGCGCAAGCACCCAAGTTTGATGTCATATGAACTGGCATATTCCGAGGAATATGAATCAGTGACTTATGTGTGTGCAGGAAGCGTAAGCTGAGATATGAACACTGTCATATTTGGTGGGCACCAGAAGCCCACCCAGGAGGTTAACCGCCCCCTGCCCAGCCCCTGGGCTGAACCTGAGACTCCACCCAAAATTGTGGTTTATTCAAAAGTGTCTGCCAGGGCCTCCTCCTTCATTCCTCCAATTCCATCTTCATGTGAGCCTGCTGCTGCCTTGAGGACGGGCAGCGGCCATCTTGTCTGAACTTTGGCTCCTGAACTGAAACAAAGAACTGCACGTGTTTTCCCAGCAAGGACATATTTCCACAAACTTATTTTCTCCCTTTTCATTTTTATACTGCGCTACGATTGTCTCCATAATTGTTGATTTTAATGATTTTCTGTATATATTATTTATATTGCATTAATAATAAACAACTAAAAAGTGGTTTTATTTGTTCAGCTACACCTGCTATTCAGCCATACAGAAAGAATTCTAGCTTCTGAAGAATCGCTACTATTGTTGATAGCTAGATAAACTAGAGTGCGTTTTAACCGTTTTTATTTGCAGGTATTAGTTAGGTCTCGTATCCTTCTGTAAGAGTGGTGGCAGTTATACCCGGAAATAGTGTGTAATTTGTATTACCATAACTCACAAGCTCCCTTCTAGTCGATCTGCTTATTTATTTATTTATTGTATTTATAAAGCGCCAACATATTACGCTGCTTCCAAAATCCCAGCGGTTTCTGCGCACCGATTGCGACCACAGAATGCATGGTCTGTGTGCTGAAACCGATTGGAAGGCATTGTGCGGTCCAGCCACTAGGTGGTCAGATCTGGCAAGATTAGATGCATGATTGCTTCTGGTGAAATTCAGACACTACTGCAGCCAAATAGATTAGCAGGGCTGCCAGGCAACTGGTATTGTTTAAAAGGAAATAAATATGGCACTGGGAACAAAAGATCCTGGCCAGGAAGCTGACACTTTACCCTGTCAGCCATCCTGGCCTGTCATTGTCAACGTGAATGCCCCAGTATGTTGTCTGTATAATAAAATATTCACTAGAGCCCCATATTAGTTGGGTTCCAGTGTGTAGCCCTGCCACATTGCAGAAAAAGCCCTCTACCTTTTTTATATCTGATATAGAAAAGACCAGGACCATTTTCTGCAGGGGGCAGATGAGATCTATGCCCTGGAACCCAGCTGATACAGGGTTCCAGTGAACCTTATTAAACAGACAATGTGTTGGGACAGTTTAACTTTTAAGCATTAGTGTATCTTTTTGTTTTTATGCATGCACTTTAACTTAAAGGACCACTGTCACAAATGCTTTTTTTCACAAATAGATACCTTTAGTGCTAGGGCATTCTGAGTAGAGGTTACCAGCAAAGTGGTTTTTTTTTATGTTTAATGTAATACATAAACTTACTTTACAGGGAGTGCAGAATTATTAGGCAAGTGGTATTTTTGAGGAATAATTTTATTATTGAACAACAACCATGTTCTCAATGAACCCAAAAAGCTCATTAATATCAAAGCTGAATATTTTTGAAAGTAGTTTTTAGTTTGTTTTTAGTTTTAGCTATTTTAGGGGGATATCTGTGTGTGCAGGTGACTATTACTGTGCATAATTATTAGGCAACTTAACAAAAAAAACAAATATATACCCATTTCAATTATTTATTTTTACCAGTGAAACCACTATAACATCTCAACATTCACAAATATACATTTCTGACATTCAAAAACAAAAACAAATCAGTGACCGATATAGCCGCCTTTCTTTGCAAGGACACTCAAAAACCTGCCATCCATGGATTCTGTCAGTGTTTTGATCTGTTCACCATCAACATTGCATGCAGCAGCAACCACAGCCTCCCAGACACTGTTCAGAGAGGTGTACTGTTTTCCCTCCTTGTAAATCTCACATTTTATGATGGACCACAGGTTCTCAATGGGGTTCAGATAAGGTGAACAAGGAGGCCATGTCATTAGTTTTTCTTCTTTTATACCCTTTCTTGCCAGCCACGCTGTGGAGTACTTGGACGCGTGTGATGGAGCATTGTCCTGCATGAAGAAGGTGTCTTCCAGAAACTGGCAGTAGGACTGGGAGTTGAGCTTGAGTCCATCCTCAACCCGAATCTTTGATGATACCAGCCCAAACCAGTACTCCACCTCCACCTTGCGGGCGTCTGAGTCGGACTGGAGCTCTCTGCCCTTTACCAATCCATCCATCTGGCCCATCAAGACTCACTCTCATTTCATCAGCCCATAAAACCTTAGAAAAATCAGTCTTGAGATATTTCTTGGCCCAGTCTTGACGTTTCAGCTTGTGTGTCTTGTTCAGTGGTGGTAGTCTTTCAGCCTTTCTTACCTTGGCCATGTCTCTGAGTATTGCACACCTTGTGCTTTTGGGCACTCCAGTGATGTTGCAGCTCTGAAATATGGACAAACTGGTGGCAAGTGGCTTCTTGGCAGCTGCACGCTTGACTTTTCTCAGTTCATGGGCAGTTATTTTGCGCCTTGGTTTTTCCACGCGCTTCTTGCGACCCTGTTGACTATTTTGAATGAAACGCTTGATTGTTCGATGATCACACTTCAGAAGCTTTGCAATTTTAAGAGTGCTGCATCCCTCTGCAAGATATCTCACTATTTTTGACTTTTCTGAGCCTGTCAAGTCCTTCTTTTGACCCATTTTGCCAAAGGAAAGGAAGTTGCCTAATAATTATGCACACCTAATATAGGGTGTTGATGTCATTAGACCACACCCCTTCTCATTACAGAGATGCACATCACCTAATATGCTTAATTGGTAGTAGGCTTTCGAGCCTATACAGCTTGGAGTAAGACAACATGCATAAAGAGGATGATGTGGTCAAAATACTCATTTGCCTAATAATTCTGCACTCCCTGTATTCATTGAATCTCCCACTGCATTGGCGGCGGCGATGTGGGACACAGTAACACACAGTAGGGGATAATTTGCATATTCAGTAGCAGTGGTCACCCTGAGCTGCTTGGTTACGGTGTTGTACTGGTCCAAGCCCTATCTCATACATCCTTATCAATCCCTGCCATGTACTGATGAGGACCAAAGGTCCAAAACAGGCTGTCTACATGTGGGTTTGATGTGGCTGTGCAAAATTTAAAGCTATAGACTTGCTATACACCAGCGGTTCTGGATGCTTGCTTGGCTTACCAAGGGCGAAAAGGGATAATTTGCATATTCAGTAGCAGTGCATTGTGGGCAACCACAAATGTTCACTTATAGCTAAATTACTGCAGTGCATTTCCTTCTGTTTTAAGAAGGCACATTACACCAAGCTTTGCCTTTTTTAGTAGTAAGGCTTTTTGATCCTACTATAACGAGATTATACTGTATTCCCTGCCAGGAAAGTTTTATGGCTGTAATTCCTTATCAAGATTACGCTATAGTCTGAGTAGGTCCCAACTGGATAGAAACTGTCACTTGCAAACCTGAATTTTAACTTTCAGGCAGAAAAAAAACAAACAAACAAAAAAAACAGCATAGTTATTTGTGTGCTTGGAACTGTACATACACGTCCATCTCAAGTCACATGCCACCTCGGGTAACCTTTAACAATTGTACTGTGGGGACCAGGCAACACACAGGAAGAGGGACAGTCCAGGGGCAGACAAAAAAAATACATTTACTAAATTGTTAAGTCCAGATAAGGAAATATTCATCTGTTTGGATATTATGGAAATTAACTAGAGCTCTGTGAGGTGTTTACTATTGTCAGTGTCCCAGTTTGTGAGACTTTCCCTCATCCAGAATGAGGAAGACAAAACCGTGCAGTTCAGCCACCAATCTGTTAAGCGACTAGCTCTACCTGGTTGCTACATAATTAAACTGAATGGCAGCATCTGTAACTACTTGTGTGTCAGTGGTTGATGCACTGTGTGGTTACTGTGCAGTGGCACGTCACAGCTAGTGGGAGCTGTTGCCCACTCAAATGTGCACGGAAGGGGACAGGTGCCACCTTCACTGCTAATGCTGAGCACCTGTAGCACTTGCAGATCCACAGGAGCAGTCAACAGGCAATAAGCACACCACTGTCAACTGCCCATGTGAAAGAAACCTAACGCCTTGTACATTCTATATAAAAAGTAGATGGCTGTGAGTTATACAGTTCCTACGCAATTTTTTTGTCCTTCCGTATAGGGTTGCTACCTTTTGAGGTAAAAATACAGGGTTAGGGGAGTGACCTGATGGTGTGGCCTAAAAGTGGGAGTGGTTTGTCACGACGTTTTGTATTTAAAGTTTTTATCCAATACATGTCAAACTCCGGTATCTGGGCCAAATTTTGCCATCAGATTTGGCCCTCAGATGGTTTTCCCACTTTGCATTATGTTTGGCCCACTCTAGACCACCAGAGAAGCTATTTTGGAGGGTAAGCCCTAGATCACCAGGAAAGCCATATGGGGAGGGGGAAAGCACTAGATACCAGGTACTGTACGGGAGAGGGAGGGGGCCACTAAACACCAGGGAACTGTATAGGTGAAGGTGGGAGGACCACTGAACATCAGGGAACTGCATAGAGGAGGGAGGAGGGCCAATAGACACCAGGGAACGGAGAGAGGTGGCCACTAGACATTGAAATTGGCCCATAACTTGGTCCCAGAGCTCAATTTCGGGCCACTTTGTGTACGTTTTATTTATAGCAAGGGTGTCAAACTCAAATACAAACTGGGCATACATACAATCATTGCAAGCATAAAGAGTTACATATGTGGACAATATTGAAAACCACAGGGTCCAAAGCGGACAGATATACACTCAATGTGCCAATATAATAGAAATAATATGAACCAAAAAAGCCCAGATCATTTGAAAAAAAACAAACAAACAAACAAAACAGATAATGCAAAAATAAGAAAGCAGAATAGAAAAAGAGGGAGATATGAAGAGAGGAAAAGAGAGCAGTGGTGCCAGCCATCAAAGTCATGCAAAAACCTGTTGGCCCTACGCGTGGCATTAACCTGATGACAGAGTGGATGAACCCCATATTTTATCAAAGATATGTAACCTATCTTGCATAGTAGTAGTGTTTAAACGCTTAATTTTATAAACTTATTGAATTCTATTATGCAATTCAGATAATAAAAGGAGGGTTTACGTCTTTTCAGTGTTTAGAAATAAGACAGCGAGCAGCTGTCAAAGAATGGTTCAGCAGTCGTTGGCGTGGGGCCTTCAGTTTAGGCATTGGGAAAGCCAAAAGGCAGATCCAAGGGTCCTTTGGGATGGCCATGTCAGTATGTTCCTTAAGGAGTACTACATCTTCATCCAAAAAGCTTTGATTGACTTTTTATATTTAGTTAACATTGTTGTATTATAATTTACATGCAAATCATACAAAGCAACTTTGATAAAAATGTAATTTTTTTAGGCTAGGTTTTGTGCCGATAACTGGCCCTAGGCTACTGGGGCAGTAGCAGTACACTCTGCTGCCTTTGGCTGGGCCTCCTCATGGCTGCATAGTCAACCCTTATTTTTTTTACCCTCTGGAACTTGGGTTGCTATGTGATGAACTGAGCTGACTGGCTTCAGGTGACCTGACACCTTGTAGGTATGCAACTCTGACAACCTGACTCGACTTCTCAACTCAAGAGTCCAAACCACTGAGTTACTGCAGTCTTTGTCCCTCTCTTTCTGCTTCTCCAGAGCACTTGTCACAATCCCAGGTACACTTTGCTAATTTGGCTCCTTCTACTACATCTGGAGCCCATGTGTGGAAACAGCTATCTGGAGGCGTAAGGCAGAGGAGTGGGAAATGTTGCTACATCCTGTCGCCTATTGGTTGGTATTGAAATAAAGAGAATTGGCCTAGGCAAGAAAATGGGACATGGGATGGGGAATGTCAAAATAAGAGGTGTTTCTAGCTGTCAGAAGACCCGGGGCACCAGGGAAGAGCAAATAACTGGCACATCAAGTAGGTATGGCCATGATGGGTCATGGACAGAGCCAAATGTGCATGAACCTTGCAGCAGTGTATTTCTGAGACTTTGAATGAAGCCCCATCTTTAAGGCTACTTACACACCAAGACGTTGCGTTTTAGGGAACGTTATGGTCGCATAACGTGCCCCTAACGCAACGCATGGTGGTGTTGAAGTTGGACGTCAGATTGAGCTGCGTTATGCAGCTCTCTAAGCAGCCGCTCCAGGTTAGTCATAGGAAGTCCGGATCTTTTTAAGGATTCGGATCATTTGAATCGGATCATTGAAAAGATCCGGATCTTTGAACCGAATCATTTGAATCATTTTACTAGGGAAGCAGACTGGGTGAAATGATTAGCAGGACAGGACTTTCCCTGCACTGTACATTCTGTATGTTCCTGTTTCTTCCAGACAGACATCCACTGTGAACCGAATCTTTCATTGTGATGATCCGGATGATTCGACTCATAAAAAAGATCCGGATCAAATGAACGATTCATTCATGATCCGGACAACACTACAGTCCCACCAGGAGTCTCTGCAGTGCAGTGAATATTAATTAGCCATGTGGCTGGCCCTGGTGGAGGAGGGGAGACCTCTTCCTCCAACATTACTGGGCATGTGCAAACAGTCTAACTTGGCTTAGCCCAGTGTAAAGTACAGCATGCGGCACTTTGTTTTTAACGTGCTGCGTTACAATGTAACGCAACGTGTTACTGTGAACAGCAACATTGATTTTACAGTGCTGTGAGTTAGGCTGCGTTACTGGCTGCTGTAACGTGGGACTTTAACGTCCCACTGTAAAACCAGCCTAAAAGTAAGGCCCTAGCTATTAAAACAGCTTTGAAAGGTATAGCAACATAGACAATTTTCCACACCCACTTAGATTATAATTGGGCAGGCGGAAGCTTCACATAAAAATTAGGCAGCGTTACCCTAAAACACAGAATTCAGAAGTGTGTGCACCAGACATCACAATTAGCCCTGTGCCTCTCAAAAAGCAGAGAGTTGGCTACAATCCACATAAGAGCTTGGGGACACTTTTGCATTGCTCTGCAACTCATATGGCTGTACTTTTTATGCAAACGCTTGGCACCTGCATTGCCTGCCGTTACAGAGCTGACCCCATTTAACTATACTGAATGTCAGAAAACATTGCTTCACAGTGCAGAAGTGTTCCAATCAGGCAGTGATGACACGGCTAATGCTTGCTGAAATCTGCACAGCAATGTGGCAGTGTACACACTATGCAATTTCCCACCAGATAGACGGGTAGAATCAATGATTTCAGACATGTCCCATCTGATTTCCGATCATTTTTCTGATCAATTTTGTATTGAAGTTCTTATCGCGATCCCCTTTTGTAATTTTTTTTTACGGATTTATGTTTAATAAAATGTATTGTTAATTTTTTTGTATACAAGTGATATTAAGTTTCACAAGGGGTCTAAGAATCTCATCTCGGTACCTAATGGCAGTCAGGCTACGAGTGGCGAGCACATGGAGGGCTGTGCGGCCCCCCAAAGAAGTGCCAACTAGGCCTGAACGATTTTAGGAAAAGATTGAATTGCACGATTTCTGTCAGAAATTGCGATTTCGATTCGATTCACGATTTTCTGGAAAATCGAGCTTAAGCATGTGCCTCTTCGTCTGCGCAAAGGAGGCGGAGCAGAGCTGTGATAAATTCTAAGCCCAAACAAATAGACAGTAGGTCAAAATTTATAAAAGTCATGTAACAGAGGCGGTGGGGGCGGTTAATGTCAGGTGTGGGATAGGTAGCGTAAAGGTAAGCTGTGGGGGGTTGCGCTGATACACATCCATCTCGCACTCAGCACTTACACACACACACACACACACACACACACACACACACACACACACATCTTGCAGCACACACTGATACACACAGATGATCCTGCAGCACACACTGATACACACAGATGATCCTGCAGCACACACTGATACACACAGATGATCCTGCAGCACACACTGATATGCACACATACACACTTCTCCAGCACTCACTGATGCATCCTGCAGCACACACTAATATGCGCACACACACACACACACACACTTATCCAGCACTCACTGATACACACACAGTCATGCACTCAGTATTGCTTACTCAATCTCCCCCATGCTGTGCAGCTCCATCCACATGCTCTCTTCTCCTATACTTCGGCAATGAAGGGGCAGGGAATTCCTTCTCTGCTCCCTGCTTGCATGGCAACTGTTGATTAAGGGGGGAGGAAAACTCGGCCAGACATTAGCTAAATAGCCTTTGTCTCTCCCGGTGGTCTGCAGAATTAAACAATCTGCGGAGGAAAGTGTCACATTAGCGAGAGCCTGAGCCGCTCTCGCAGCAGGGCTGATGACGTAGGAGGGGGAACTAGGCAGAAGCCAGAAGGAAAGCTAAGCTGCCGCGGGGAGTGAGAGCCGCTGCTGATTTACACACAGAGCTGCGCACAGCGAGAGGGCACAGGTCAGGCGGAATATCGGCAAAAATCGCCTCTGTGGCGATCACGGAATCGTCATTTCCGTGATCGCGATTTCGATATTAAAACGATAAATCGTTCAGGCCTAGTGCCAACCCACACCATTACTGACCTGCTGCCAAACCGATCATGCTGGAGGATGTTGCAGACAGCAGAACATTCTCCGCGGCATCTCCAGACTCCTCCGATGTGTTCAATGTGAACCTGCTATCATCTGTGAAGAGCACAGGGTGCCAGTAATTAATTTGCCAATCTTTGTGTTCTATGGCAAATGCCAAACGTCCTGCATGGTGTTTGGCTGTAAGCACAACCCCACCTGTGGACGTCAGGCACTCATACCACTTTCATGGTGTCTGTCTCTGACCGTTTGAGCAGACACATGCACATTTGTGGCCCGCTGGAGGTCATTTTGCAGGGCTCCTCCTGTTCCTCTTTGCACAAAAGCAGTGGTAGTGATCCTGCTGATGGGTCGTTGCCCTCCTCCATGTCTCCTTATGTACTGGCCTGTCTCCTGGTAGCACCTTCATGCTCTGGACACTACGCTGACAGACAAAGCAAACCTTGCCACAGCTTGCATCGATGTGCCATCCTGGATGAGCTGCACTACCTGAGCCACTTATGTGGGTTGTAGACTCCATCTCATGCTACCACTAGAGTAAAAGCACTGCCAGCACTCAAAAGTGACCAAAACATCAGCCAGAAAGCATAGGAACTGAGAAGTGGTCTGGTCACCACCTGCAGAACCACTTCTTTAGCGCTCGTTCACACTAGAGGCGCTTTTTCATTTTTTCAAGCGATGGCAATTTTTTTTAAATCGCCCTGAAAACATGCTTTCCTATGCGCTAGTTCAGATTGGGGTGTTCCGTTCGCTTTACGATCTGAAAAGCGATGCATGGACCATTTTCGGGGCGATTCCGCCTCAATGGAAGATATAGGAAAAACGCAAAACGCTCCCAAAATCGCTTTGTGCAGTGATGGCGTTTGCGGTTTAAGTATAAATACATTGCATTTATTCTTTTCCAGGTTAAAGAGTTCACTTCCTGACTTGCGTCAGGTAATGAATAAAAAAAAAAAAAAAAAACCGCTCTGGAAAGGGGCTCTGGAAAGGCACTTTAAACAAAAACGCACCGCCCACCAAAGTGCCAGGAATTGCAAAAAAAAAAAAAAATATTACGTCAAACGCCCAACGCGATCGGAATGCAATGTGAACAAGGCCTTACTGGGGATGTCTTGCTAATTGCTTATAATTTCCACTTGTTCTCTATTATTCTATTTGCACAACAGCATGTAGAAATGATTGTCAATCAGTGTTGCTACCTAAGTGGACAATTTGATTTCACAGAAGTGTGATTGACTTGGGAGTTACATTGTGTTGTTTAAGCGATTTCTTTATTTTGTGGAACAGTGTATATATGCAAATTCTGTATTGTAGAGTAACACACAAATCATAAATAGGCAGCCCTCCTGCTCAAGCATATTTAGGCAGCAATTAAAATAGGCAGAGTGTCCCCTCTTTGAGATGGACAGCTGAACTGCATGTTTGTTGGTCAGTTCAGCGTCCTATCTGCCACCCATGAGCACCATTCGGGTGCAAATTAAATAGTTGTGGTTGTAGCGTGAGCACTGCCATGCGTTGGCATTACCCGGCAGCAGACAATCATGGCATGTCACATCTGAGCATGCTCAGATGTGACTCCATGGGGGCTGCCTGCCAGTAAGACCTTTAAAAAAAATCATAACAAGTTCCCCTAAAATCATAGTTAGACAGAGATCCCCCAAAATACCGAAATATAAAACACGCAGAGTCCATCCCTCAGAAAAATAGTTAGGCAGTGTCTCCCTACATATTTATGCTGTGAGCCCCAAAATCCCTGGTGCCAATGGTGGGCAACTGTAATAAAACTAAAATACAGATATTCACCTGCAGCCTGACTCCTTATGACAGTCTTAGAAGTGCAGCAAATTTTCTGTGCCAGCCATTAGGCCATACTTAACCCAGGTGCATATATCACATATACCGGACATATACCTCTATCACCCGAGACTGCCATGATAAACAATCTCAGTATGGGGAAGAATGCTCCAAAGCTCTGCCACTCTGTATGTAACCTGGTAAAAAAAACAAAAACAAACTAAAAGCGGGATTATTTAGTTCTGTGGCAGTGCTGGTGAGTCCTAAATCTTTTTTCCTAGCAACACACCTGGTCAGAGTAACCGGCAGAAGACTTTTCAAGTAGAAAATAATTACCAGCACCAACCTATCCATTAAATACTGGCCATTCTGGCCAAACATAGACTTGGTGGCAACCCTGCATGCGCATCCCACAATGGGCTCTATTCACAATCACACGGGTGGTAAGATATTTTTTTACTGCTATATTACCGGCAGTGATAATTTCTGCATTTTTCCCACATTAACTAAAAATTTTGAGCATGTTTTCCACATGTGGGAACAATGCTTTAAAAAAATTTGGGAAACATGCGTAATTATGTAGAAAAGAAGAAGTCCAGCAAACACAGGGCTCAAGGCTCCAGACTCCATTTAAGTCAATGGAAAGCGAAATATATCACCAAGTACTGTACTTGTTGGTGATATAAAATATCAGTAGTTAAAGAGACTCTGTAACATCAAAAAGATCCCCTGGGGGGGTACTCACCTCGGGTGGGGGAAGCCTTCCGGATCCTAATGAGGCTTCTCACGCCGTCCTCTGTCCCACGGGGGTCTCGCTGCAGCCCTCCGAACAGCCGGCGACAGACCCGACTGTCAGTTCAATATTTACCTTTGCAGGCTCCAGCGGGGGCGCTGTGGCTGCACTCGGCTCCGAACTACACGGAAATACCCGATCTCAGTCGGGTCCGCTCTACTGCACAGGCGCCGGAAACGTGCGCCTGCGCAGTAGAGCAGACCCGACGGCGATCGGGTATTTCCGCCTACTTCGGAGCAGACAGCCGTCAGAGCGCCTGCGCAGGAGCCAGGAAGGTAAATATTGACGTCATCTTTCTCGGAGGGCTGCAGCGAGACCCGTGAGGGACGGAGGACGGCGTGGGAAGCCTCATTAGGATCCTGAGGCTTCCCCCACCCGAGGTGAGTACCCCCCAGGGAATATTTTGACGTTACAGATCCTCTTTAAATCAGAAATAATGCACCCCATTTTCTTTGTGAATTTAGATTTTTTGCGGAAATTACTGACTTTTTTGTAGACTTTTACCACAATTTTTACACATGAGATAAATAACCATGCGTAAAATGTTATGGATGTCAAGCTTGTCTCTGGCCCAATGCACACCAAAAACCTCTAGCAGATCCGCAAACCGCTAGAGGTTTTTGAAGCAGATTTCAGAGCGATTCTAGGAATGTTTAGAGACGTTTTCTAAACATGCCTAGCGTTTTTGTGTAGCAGATTTTAAATATTGTTACAGTAAAGCTGTTACTGAACAGCTTCTGTAACAAAAACACCTCGAAAGCCGCTCTGATCTAGCATTTTTCAGAGCGGTTTTCCACTTTCCTATACTTTAACAACGAGGCAGAAACGCCTCAGAAATCTAAATGCTGCAGCCCCTGAGTTTGCGTTTCTGGAAAAGACGAGCCGCTCTGGTGTGCACCATCCCAATCACTTTCTTTAGCCAAGCGGTTTCCCCCCTGCAAGCGTTTTAAAAAACGCTTCAGAACTGCTCTGGTGTGCACCAGCCCTTATTTCAGTCGGGAATTTACTGCAAGTGCATTTCTGCATGCGAAAAATGATTGTGGATCGAGCCCATTATATGTGTTGCTGAATTTCACACAGCAATATTTATCGCCAGAATGAACCCTTGGCATACTAGTAAAGTTTCCCCTCTTTTTTGACCCCAGGTTCAACAGTCAATGTAGGTTCTTAAGACAATAAATAAGTAAAAATCTTCCTAATGGGGACAACATGCTGCCATGAAAATCCGCTACTTATCCGTTAGCCGGGCGCATCCGGCAGGTGGCGCTAATTACTATTCCCCCTCCAGGCCGCCATGGATAGTAGGGAAAGATGTAACTCTGGTGGAGTTTTGTCGCCACCTGCTGGATGCGCCCGGCTAACGGATAAGTACCGAAAAGCCCTTTTAAAGGGTACCTGAAGCGTGAAAAAAAAAAAATCAATCAATACTTGAATTGTGGAAAGCTTCTGAATATAGTCTAGAGGCTTCCCCCATCCTCTTCGAACCCACCGCCCTGTGACCCTCTGAGCATATTCAACAAGGGCTTATCAAATATATTTTTGTGGCCGCCCATCCAGCCATGTACAAATGCAGCCGCTTTGAGCAGGTGCAAGTACAGCCTACGCCAGTGTGCAGTAACACAGAGCTGCTCATGCAATGATTTTCCTATGTGAATGTATGGCGCCATGCTACTGCGCAGGCACACACCATACTAGCACCTGCACAGTGCAACTATGCTTGTACACTGCTTGACAACAATGCTTGAGCCTTCAAGGCTCGTTTCCACTTGTGCAGCGTGCGTCTCGTAGACGCACGCCGACACTGAGCGGGTGGGCGGGATCGCAGGCGAATCCCATGAGCCGTGCCATGCACGGCTATGGGAATCGTAGCCTCCGCCGCGAATTCTGTGGGGGGTTCCGGCCGAATCGCTACTGCAAGCGATTCGGCCGGAGGCGCCGTTATCCCCTATGGCAGAGTTTCCCCGCGCGATTTGCCTGCGGGGAAACTGCGGATTCGCGGCTGTTTCCGCGATAGTGGAAACGGGCCCTGAGGGGAGCATACAAATAAGAGCATCCCAATGAGAAACTGTGAAGGAGGGTCAGAGAAGCCTCTGGATCCTTCAGATTTTTTACCTCTACTGTGGTATTTCACTTTTTATTTCCTCCTCACATGTATTTGAAACACTATTTATTTTTAGAGTCAAAAAACAATTCTGGGTTGGGCCTCAGGCAGGGAACACACTTGTCTTTCAGTTTTCTGCGCGCGTTTTCCTGCATACTTTTTCTGCACACCAAGTGTGTTTCTATGCAGGAAACCGCGCGCGTTTTTTCTCAGCAGCTGATGTAATTGATAGAGAAAACTGACAAAATGTGCAGAGTCATGATGCAGAATGTCAGTTTTTTTTTCTGCGCGCGAACAACATATTAAGTGTGTACTAGCCCATTGATTAACATGAGTTCTCAGTTTTTCTGTGCAGAAAACGCGCACAAAAACAGACAAGTGTGTTCCCTGCCTGAAGTACTCTGCTCGTTGGCTCTGGCTGCAGCTATCATTTATCACCCAATACCACCCGGACAACCCGGTGACCATGACACCTATTTCCTATGTAAACAGCGATACTGTAATATACAGAGGATTTTGGGGTCCCTAACTTCCCCAAGTGGGAGCTCCGCACGATTGCACCTTCAATCACAATCGAGCTTTAGGTACGGGTACATGCAGCAAGCTATAACCTTACCAGCTGCCGAGGGTGGTGTAGTTGTAAGAGGAAGTGCTCATCTCTGTATATACACTGTAGCTGAGAGTGAGGCTTGGAACGCATGAGTCGTCGGGAACGCGGTAGCAGTGACTAGTGACACGGTACAGTCAGTCATTTGGCTTGGGGAAAAAGACATCAAAATGCTGGAACCAGACAAGTCGATCTTAAACATGGGACATTTTGAGTATGCGCTGAAGTCTGTACTGTCTTATAAGAACTTAGTCCATGCTGTGTCTGGAGCTGTGGTGAGTTCGCTAGATTTATTTTCTGCAGCATGCGTGAGTTTTTCTTATACTTCACTTTATATTCTGAAACTGGACATTTTTTTAAACATTTTTCACAAGTGTTCAGTGTTGCAAATTAGTTTTGCAGAGGATTTTCTCTAACAAGAGGGAAGCCTCTGGCCTGGACCAGGGGCATAACTAGAAATCACTGCACCCCATGCAAGCCCCCGCCCTGCTTTCTGCATAGGTATACGGAGAACCAATGTACTCATTTGGCTAGTGCACACTTGAATGTGGTTTCCCATGCAGATAAAAATTACAGCAGTGGAGAACTGCACTAATTTTCTCTATCAATTACATTAGCTCCAGCGATAAAATGTGCATGTTTTCACACATACAGACGCATATGATGTACAGAAAACTTACGGATAAATGTGCGCCAGCCTCAACTTCATAATACATTCACTCTGTCCGCCTCTGATGGAGCAGAACTAGCTCTGCAGATTCCTCCAGCATCACTGTACACAGCACTTGGGGAGGGGTAGAGAGGTTTGGGGTTAGACACTGTACACAAAACCATTCTGCACACTAAATAGGGACTGTATACACATCTTTGTATAATTCAGTGAGCTGAGAAGATGCAGTCATTGGAACAACTGTGCAAAGAGCAGAAAGCTTTTTCTCTCTACACCCCTAGGGCCCTTTTCCACTAGCAATCGCTAGCGTTCACGCTGAACGCTAGCGATTGCTGAATCGCAATTACCGGCGATTCCCCGACGTTCGCGGCCGCGATTTTGCTATGCTATGCACTGCATAGCAAAATCGCGGCAATTATCGCTCCGCCGCGCGTTCGCGTTCCCGGCAAAAACGAATCGCGGTAGTGGAAATGACCTACCGCGATTCCTATGTTAAAAAGCAAACCGTAGCGATTGTAAAATCGCTAGCGGTTTGCGTTTTTGCGATTCAGCCAGCGCAAACGCGCTGGTGGAAAAGGGCCCTTAGTTGTCAGTGTCTCAGGACAGGGGGAAAAAAACTTCTCCCCCACGGGCCCCTTGTGGCTTCTCTTACCATGGGCCTTCCTGTGGCTGCATCCCTGATTGTTACCAGGGCTGTGGAGTCGGAGTCGTGGAGTCGGAGTCGTGGAGTCGGGCAATTTTGGGTGCCTGGAGTCGGAGTCGGGAAAAAATGCACCGACTCCGACTCCTAATGAATTTGTAACTGTAATTAAAATAGAAAATATGATAAAATGTTCTATTTCTCAGATAATAGTCATTAAAAATAATGTATATATACAGTATATATACAGTAATAGCTGTGCTTAGTCCACAAAAATGAAATAAACCAATCAAAATTAGTTACTTGTGCTGCTTCAATAAAGCAGTCCCCTTATTTTTAAGGTCAGATATACATATCTGATTGTGACTGTATATATGATGTGTACACAGGAATCTCTTATGTATACTAAATAACATCTATGCTGTAAGAATAAAGCCTGATGTGTAGCTATGTGACTAATAGAGATGGTCAACGAGATGGAAATAATTCTGCATTGATGCTGATTTATGCAAATGTATGCACTCCCTTTGCTGATGAAATAAAATAATTTGATATGTTATTAAAATTTGGTTTGGTGACTACAAATTAAAGTGTAACTGAGACGGATGAAAAGTAAAGTTTTATACATACCTGGGGCTTCCTCCAGCCCCCTTCAGGCTAATCAGTCCCTCACTGTCCTCCACCACCCGGATCTTCTGCTATGAGTCCTGGTAATTCAGCCAGTCAGCGCTGTCCGGCCGCATGCCGCTCCCACAGCCAGGAACATTCTGCACCTGCGCAATAGTGCTGCACAGGTGTAGTACGCTCACGGCGGAGTGTGTTCATGCGCACTACGCTTGACTGACTCAAGTACCTGGATTCATAGCAGAAGATCCAGGTGGTGGAGGAGGACAACGAGGGACTGATTATCCTGAAGGCGGCTGGAGGAAGCCCCAGGTATGTATAAAACTTTAATTTCATCTGTCTCAGGTTTACTTTGTTACACAGTAGTACTATACTCTACATATGCACTCCCCACAGAGCTGCAGGGAATCCACTGAGAATGCTGTGCACATTGAACACAGAGGTGTTGTCTGTTTACAATCTCCTCATTCCCCTGCAGAGTACCTGCACATCATTCTTACATGCACCCACACTTGATAGATGTTCTTTGTTCCGGTTGTACCTTTTACAAGTACTCTTACCAAGGACTAGTTTTAGTCTAAACGGAATAAATATAGTAGTCTACATATCCTTCTCACTTCAGTTGTCTTGTAAAATTCCTAAGCGTTGGCAGTTAAGAGACGAATTTCATGTTACATACTTTTAATCAACAAAATTGTAATATGCAAATTAGAGGAGTCGGAGTCGGTGGAATCCTAAACTGAGGAGTCGGAGTCGGTGGATTTTTGGACCGACTCCACAGCCCTGATTGTTACGCCCCTGCTCTGGACACTTCAGAGGCTTCCGACGTCCTCCTGGCCCCCTGACTGAAGCCGCGCTTGAACCCTTAGAACCTATCTGACAAGAGCTTGTTCAATATGTTACGTGGGCATGCTCCTCTTCGTGCCCGATTTCCGCCACACTGTACCTGTGTGAGTACAACCGCTAGTGCAGTAAACCGATCATGCACAACGGGGAGCCCAGACAGGCACTTCAAAGGGGTCCCAGGCAGCAGTGGTGATCTTGAGGAAGACACAGAAAGTCTCTTGAGGATCCAGAGGCTTCCCTCTTCAAAGGTATGTTTCAAAATGTTTTCCATAGGTTCACCTTGGGGTTGCTTTAAAGGAAACATCAGGCAATCTCCCAAGAAACAGATTTATTTACCTCTGGCTTTCTCCAGCCCCTGGAAGTCTATGTGTCCCTCGACGCAGCTCCGGTCCCAGCGGGGCTCCCGTAGTCCCCTCCGGAGCAACCGCCGACCCAGCCAGCGTGCGGCTCACGCTCACATTGCCGGGAACATTCTGCGCCTGCACAGCACACTCCGGGTGACAGGAGTGTGAGCAGTGCAGCCATGCAGATGCACAGAAGCCGGCAACCTGGCTGGGTAGGCAGCTGCTACAGAGGGGACCATGGGAGATGTGCTGGGTTCGAAGCTGCGGTGAGGGACGCATAGACTTCCAGGAGCTGGAGGAAGCCCCAGGTGAATAAATGTTTTTTGTGGGTGATTGCCTGCTGTTGCAAATGCAAACAGTAAAGTGCAAAGTGCAATACACATAAGGATAAGCTCAATGGCTACTTATCTGGAGAAGTGCTGTGCTGATGAGAAAGGAGGCAGTGTGCGCAGCCTTACAACTTTTTCGCAGGAGGATTCTGAGCTTCTTCCTGAGGCTTGTGCAACATAATATTTACATTGGCCTTCCTGTGCAGTCACACTAGTGGCTTTCCGCTCGGGCTCCGGCCAAAATAGCCAAGCCTGATTGGGTTTGCTGTACTGCGCAGTTGCTGATGGCTTGCGTCTGCACAGTAGAGTGGACCCGATTGGGCTTGGCTATTTCCGCCTGAGCCAAAAGCCTCTAGTGTGCCTGCATGTAGCAGCAACAATGGGACTTTCCGGGGTGCCAGTGCTGGATCACATCTTCTGAGGAGGATGGGGGAAACCTCTTTAGGATCCAGAGGCTAAGGTAAGTACCCCGCAGGGGCAGTTTTTTTCCCCTTCAGGATCACTGTAAGTGCTAAATGCATGAGTATTGTTATTATGATGAGTATATTCTTGTAAAATGCTCATTGTTATTTCAGGGTGAATCAAGTAATTTGTCCGCCTATGGAGGGTCTCCTGTCAATAGCCACAGCTAATTGTAGCTGCAGTTTGTATTGCAGGTTGCCCTGGAGCACACTATTTAATCGAACCACTAGTCGTGGTTATTAACATGGGTACCAATGGAGGCTCCCAATCTGCCGCAGTGGATATTTATCTGTGAATTGGCGCAGAATCCGCAGGGATTGTGGGAGGGGTGGGGGGTGGATTGGTGTTAGTCAGTTAGGGTTATGCATTTTACAGCAGGGGATCTGTTAGGGCCTATTTCCACTAGCTGCAGATCTCATCCATTTTCAGCATGTGCTTTCGGATGCGGAATTGTAGCCTATTGATATCAATAGGCGGCATCCAAATCACGTGCAGCACAAAAAGAATAGTGCAGTTTTCTGCAGACCGCATTCAAATCTCTATGGGCCCTTTCACACTGCCGTGGTGCAGCACTGCTACCACAACCTAATGTATCCCTGTGGGGGAGTTCACACTCCCCATGTTGCTGTATGCTTGCGGCGGAAGTGGCGATCTAACCGTGCAAAACTACATTACCGTGCGGCTTCTGCAGGGATTTGCATCGGAGTCATGATACACAGGGATTTAAAAATTGTTGACCGCACGCATGTGCGGAAGCGTATTTTTACAATACGCTTTCGCGCTCTTCCGCATTCCCAAAGAAGGAAGTGACTACAAGCGCGCGTTACTTCCTGCTTGGCTAGTGGCCAGACAGGGAAAACCGCGTACTAATTATAATAATATATATCCCTTATAATAATTATAAATCTCTAAGACATACTGTGCATAATTTTAATATATGTATTAGTGCATTACAAAAAAGTATTTTAAATGAGTTGTAATTTGTTTAACCTTCTGGGGACTGCATGTAGTAAATCTTATGCCACACTTGTGGCGCATACATTTGAAATCGGCGCCGGTAGACTTGGGCACAGGATACAGCCGGTATATGGCTGATCCTGCTTCTGCACAAGTCCGGGCCGTGGTAATTACTATTCCCCCTCCAGGCCGCCATGGATAGTGGAGAATTATATAATTTGGCTTTTCGGCGATTGCTGGAGGCTGAATTATTGTGTTTTAAAAGCAACTTCGGCTCCGCCTTCTGACGGCGCCGACGTTACTCACTGAGCGCCGCTATATATGTAATTCCCATTATAGTCTATGGTGGCGTCGGCTGCCCCGAAATCTAGCAGCACCGAAAAGCACTGCTCCGCTTGTGGCTGCCTAACTCTGAAGCGGCGTAGGATTTATGCCACTTGCCATTTCCGCTCCCGACGTGATCATGCGCACCCGAGAGGGAAGTTTAAGCTGGCTGTCATATGACAGCTGACATCTTCCCTCAGTGATCAGGAACCATTGGCTCCTGATCACGTGATCACTACGATCGCCGGCCGATCGTAATGATCACTATTGGCAGCAGCGGTCTGAGGGGAAGAAGAGGACCGGGGCTCGCCTTCCTAGAGGTCCCCTGGCGATTGTTGCATGCGTTCGCTCTGACCGCCATCGCTGCTCGCTCTTCCTTAAGTGTTGGGTCCTGGCTTGATGACGTCATCAAGCCGCGACCCTGAACTTAGCGGCAGTGCGAGCGAGGATGCTGGCTAGAGCGGAGGGGGCTGGACCTGCTCATCGCTGGAGCCTGGAAGGTAAGTAAAGGCTGCTGGTAATACGGGGAACACCTGACTACACTGGGGACACCATACCTAGCAAACTCTACTGGTGATCTAAATGCCTGACCGCCCAAAACGTGCCCCCTGCATGTAAATAAGCCTGGTCCTTAAAGGACCTCTGTCGCAAAAATATTAACATTTAAAATATATGTAAACATATACAATTAAGACGTTTCTTCCACAGTAAAATGAGCCATAAATTACTTTTCTCTTATGTTGCTGTCACTTACAGTAGGTAGTAAAAATCTAACAGAACCAACAGGTTTTGGACTAGCCCATCTCCTCATGGGGGGCTCACAGGGATTTCCTTATTTTCAAAATGCACTTAATGAATGGCAGTGCCAACTGCCAAAAAGTGTATGGTAAGCAGGGAGGCTGGCCAGCATCTTTGTATAAATCTTTTTCCTTATGCCTCCATGGCAGCACATTGGGTATTGGTTCCGCCCCCACTACCTCATAGGACAAGTGAATATTTAAATTGTTTGAGAGTAGGTGCTCGCTGCCTTTGTTTTTGTCCTCACCTCATAGGATAACATTGTTCTGGGTTGAGCTCAGAAAATGTTTTCATTTTTGGCACCTACCTGACTGTCTTCTTACAGTCACCACACATTAGCCCTTGTGTGAAGGTCCCCTGTCTGTCCTATAAATTAGGTCTAAGTGGGGCACCCCATTCTGCTGGTCTTGGGGATTTTCTTTATGGGGTGTAGTGCTCATTAATAGTGAGCCTATAGCTGTAATGACAACCTCTTACCTATTGTGCCTCTAAATGAGGTTACATTGCCTGCGCCAGTGTCCCTTTCTTCTTTATTTTCTTTCTTTAGGCCTCTCTGGGCTCGGTTCTCCTCGTGCAGCCGGCGTGCGCTCCAACGCCGGCCGCTTGTGGAGCGCATGACGTCATGGTAGGCGGAGCGGTATGCGGCCTTTTTGACGCATAGGAAGACTATTGGCAGCATGGGAAGCGAGAGCTTCCATTCGCCGGTACCCGCGGTGACGCCAGAGGGCGGGGCTTTCGCTACAGTCGGCGGCGATTGGCCCGCTCTTCCCACTCGCTCCTACCGCTCCCGGATTGGCTGCAATGTTGAGAGCAGCTGAGGGGGCAGGGCTGAGTGTCTCTGTGCATGGAGGAGGGTTGTTTAAACTTGCAGAGCGGCGGTGAACGCTGCTATCATGTCAGACTCCTCGGTTTCTGACAGTGCAGGCTCTTTTTCTGCCTCTCCACGCTCACTGGCATCAGAAATGGAATCGGATATTGCTCTTGTGGATGTGTGAGTAAAGGGGGATCTTCTCTTGGCGGTTGTTCCGTTGCAAACCTTCTTTTCTGTCTAACTACAGTGGTTTGCAAAAGTATTCAGGCCCCCTTGAAGTTTTCCACATTTTGTCATATTACTGCCATAAACATGAATCAATTTTATTGGAATTCCATTGATAGACCAATACAAAGAAGTGTACATGTGAGAAGTGGAACGAAAATCATACATGCCCCCTTTGGTCTGAGTGCAGTCAGTTGCCCATAGACATTGCCTGATGAGTGCTAATGACTAAATAGAGTGCACACATTTTGCAGGCAGTGTGTAATCGTCCACTTGTCTCCACTCTCTCAGTGTGTAATCGTCCACTGTGTCCAGGCAGAACTTCTGCCGAGGAAGTGAAGCTCTGGCTGGCTGGCTGTGACCACCACCACCACAGTGGGCGTAGGCGGCAGGCCTAGTAGGCTGGCTGACTCTCTGAGGCACTTTGGGCTGGCCTGGACCACTGTCTGTCTGTGTGACTCACTCACTGTTAGTTACTGAGTGCACGGGTCGGGCGGGCGGCACTCTCTCACAGCCACACACACTCTGCTGGGTGCTGGGCTTGCTGGCTGGCTTTGGCTGCCTGCGAGTCTGCTAGTTTCTGGACTGACTCAGGCTGAGAGGCTCTGCGAGTGCGACGCAGTCACACACACACTGCGAATTTATGGCTGCCTGCAGCCACCCTACTCTCGCTCGCCGTCGTCGGCTCCTCCCCCCGCCAAGCCCAAGTGTGAGGTCGGCAGCCTGTATCTTTCCCATTGCGCCACGCCAGAGGCGGCCTTAGAGTATTTGGGGCATGGGGCGAGTGTCACATGCGGGGCCTAGAGCCATAACCGTATCGCCACGTTCATGGGCTTGTCCGCCTTTAAAGAGAACCTGTACTGAGTAAAAATATTTAAAATAAACACGAGGTAACCTCAAATGAACATTGCATAGTTACCTTGCCATCAGTTCCTCTCAGAAGTTCACCATTTTCTTCTGACAATAATCCCATCCAGTTCAGACAATATTTTGTCAGATCTGAAATATATCAGTTGCTGTCAGTAAAATATCAGTTGCTGTCAGTTATAGCTGAGAGGAAAACTGAAGTACCAGGTAATGTCCATGTTTCCCTATGGCTCAAGTGGGCAATGTTACAATTTAACTGTGTGCTGACCAGAAAGCTGTTATGGGTAATGGCTATTTTCAAAATGGAGGACGGAAAATTCCCTTGATCACAGTAAACAAACAGGACGCGGGACAGGAGAAAGACACTGAGGAGTAGACTACATGGAAGGTAAGTATGACTTGTGTATGCTTATTTTGACTTTTAATTTTCAGTTCAGGTTTTCTTTAATGCAGTATTCCTTATTATTATTGTAACGATTGTGGAACTTTCTCCGTGATCAGCGCACAACGCGTGCGCTGACACGGCGGAAATCCTCCACAAGCGTGTAATTGCGGGCACCCAGCAAAAGGTGCTACGCACCTGTAGAGGGAAATTCCTGTCGGCAGATGGCGCTGGGGAGTGCAGAGGAACCAATCCTCTGTACCTCCACAAATGCCAGACAGGAATTGTACGAAACGCAGAACGCAATCGCAAGAGAGGCGATTGCGAATGAGAATGAGCAAAGGGACAGGTTGTATGTGTGTGCGCCAATCTAGTCGCCACCCCGCGACCGCGCACACACAACAGCAGATATGAAATAGGAACGCGATCGCGAGAGGTGCAATCGCCAGACGTGACACAAGGCAGATCAGAATAGAATACGAGGGTAGCAAAGGCACAGCAAACAATACAATGAGAAGATACGGAAAATAACAAACGCTAGCTAACCGCGAACACCGCACTCATTCGCAACAGTGCACGCTGTTATGCGCGGTCTCCACGTGATAAGCACAATAGAGACAAGCACGCCTAACTAACCATTAACAGACAAACATGAAACAGAGGACGCGAGCGCTTGCTTAACGGTTACCTCACCGAGCCTCCAGCAAGCGTAGCAGACAAGACAGACACACGAAAACAGGGACAAGCGAGAGATAGGATCCACAGCACTAGCGAAAAGTAGCTAGCGCGATCCCAGGAGACAGAACAGAAGAGATAGCTGGTAGCAACCGCTGCACCAGCTATACTCCAAGAACAGAGATCAGAACCATTTCCTGTCGACCACCATAGGGACAGGACAATGGCAACAGGCAAGACAAGACAGAACAGGCAATACAGATAATACAATCCTAACTGCACTAGGGAAATCTGCCTAGCGCAGATTCAGGAATTACTCTAAGCTGATGTTCAAACAGAGAGCAAGGCTGACACCCCACCAGGAGTGTTACATAGGACGAAATCCTTATGAACAGCGAAGCATTGTGGGAAAGACATAGTACTTATAGTACACGCCTCCAATGAATGTGGCCAGGCAATTTGCATGACAACGTATGCAAATTCCTCTGCAAGCACAAGCTGCAAAACTGACAGAAGCTCTTCTTTCCAGAGTCCTGCAGCATGCAAATCAAAACAATGGTCAAAAAGCTGCCTGCCTGCACAGGCAGCTGAGCAAATCATCACAGTACCCCCCCCCTCCAGGGTCGAATTCCAGACGACCCTCAAAACTGCTATTAGCAACAGACTCTAACTGAAGACTCATGAAGGTCAGGACATCCCTACAAGGTCCAATTCCAGAGTCAGTCCACCCGAAACCGACCTCATCGGAAACAGAAGCCACCGAAACATGCCCATCAGTACTACCAGTCTCAGTATAACACCCATCAGGACTGTGAACGCCAGAGAAGAAGCCATCGACACCCTCCAGACAATACCCACCACCTTCCAAGGAGCATCCGAAAATACCAAACCTGCCACAATACCTGTTCGAAGTGTCCCTTACAACACAAAAGCCACCGTTGATCTTATCCGGGGTACCAAGCAAAATTTCTCCCAGAATCTCCCAGAACCTTTTGAAGCTCCACAGAGATCCCAAGAGGGCAGAACAATCACCAGGCTCACATGGAGAATTACCAAGAACCCCCATGGAACCAATGACAATTCCGGATTCAGAATTACGAGGACCCCCATCAAGATCAAGACTTTCAGGGACTACTTCTGGGCATGCAAGCAGGCAAGCCATATCAGAGCATGTCTCCACCGAGGAAGCATCTGAGTACGCTGGTAACCGAGGCACACTTGGGCTTTCTGGGTCACAGAGCACACTGGGGTACACCAGCACAGGAGAAACCTCAGGACATGTCGGGGAACTGCCAACCTCAGAGTCCGACACGAGGAAACCAAAACCAGGACCGGGCAGAGAATCATCACGAGCAATGGTCTCAAGCACTGGACTTTCAAAAGAAGACTCGGACTCAAATTCAGAAATTTCTGTGACTGCAATATCATCATTGACTACATATGAGTGAAGCTCCACCAGAGCTGCAAAGGTAGTCAGCACAACAGCAATGCCTACTGAAGTGGGCAACACCTCAGAAGGACTTGGGGGGCAGGAGACATCTCCTACAAGTTCTGCTCCCTTTGGGAGGAACTCGGAGACCTCCAGAACATCAGACCAAACTTCAGGAACATAATTTTTCAAGTCTTCTGAGAAGGATTCTGAACTATCCATGTTACAGGGCAAAACTAGAACTTTATTTTGTGGACAGGGCAAATGTCCCAGGGAAGGTTCCACTATAAACTGAGACTGGATCTCATCATCATGAGCGGAATGTACAGGAATATCTACTAGAACACACACTGACTCCCCAACTTTAATCTCACTGCACCCCGAATTCTGCATAGCAGTCAAACTAGCTTGCAACTCCAAAACTGCAGAAAAACAGGTGAGTATAGCAGCAATACCTAGACGAGCCTCTAGGGGCACTGCAGGAGACATTGTACAAGGCAATATTAACTCATCCAGAGTACAGGGTGCAGAATCAGCATTTTTCTCAAAACAAGAAAGGGACTCACAAATGTCAGTGCAAGTGGAGATCATGTTTTTATTCATGGTACAGGGCAGATTCAGAGAAAGCGTCTCTGAACAAGGCAAAGAAGGTTCAGCATCAGATTCGCAAAACCGAAGCGCTGTCTCACTCTTAGATTCGGCTAACAATGTCGAATCCGAGGAATCAGAACGCAAAACCTGCGAATCAAAATTCACTTTAGGTTGTGAAACTGACGCTTCTATAGCGCAAACCTCCACGATCTGCGGAGCAGACAGCAAGGCATCTAGGACCGAAACGCTGGAGCAACTGTCCCTAGGCAACGGGCCCTTACAGGTGTGAACAGGGTGAGACAGAGACTCATTTGCAGAAGAAATGGCGACATCAAAAGGATAAACTTTATTAGGCATAAAAATTTTACATTTGACGCTGCATAGTCAAGAAATTTTCCCCATAGCAGGGTCACAGACGGAAGATCTCAAAGATCTGTTTCTAACTGACAAAGGATCCCACACATCCTTGAGGAAACCGGCAGACTCATGCCGATCACAATCTGCAGGAACATCCGAGAAACAGGCATCAGATCGCACAGATTCAAACTGCACACTGTCAGGAGAGAATCCTTCAGGATTCGCACAGGAACCAACCACAGCGGCATACTCATTCATTTCAGATTGCACAAAGTCAAGACTCTCATGCTTTACCCCAGAAAGGCAGGAACAATCATCCGACAACGATGTCTCTTTATTGGAATCAATTGGTTGGTGTGTGTGCAACTCATCCAAAATTGTTTGCCATACATAGATCACCAGATCCACATCATCCTTGTCACATTCATCGGAATCAATCAGAAGGTACATAGAATCGAGACAAGCATTCAAGACATCTTCGCTTTTTGCGATGTAAAAATCGCAAAAGGCTTTCCAATCAAAATCGAATTCTTCCAGCAAGGCCCCAATATCCCAGGAAGCAAATGGGGGTTCAAAAAGGCCAGTATCCAAATAATCTCCATAGGGGTGGAGTTCAGGAACAAGAACAGATTTTTTAACTGCTTTAATATAGTGTGCGATCCTACCTATAGCAGGATCCACATAAGCTTTGGATTGGGGCAAAAAACCTGGAAACTGATCAGCAGATGCATTATAAACATCATTATCATACTGCATGGTTTTGCCCATTTCAGACTTGACACAAATAACCTCTTTATTTGTGGTTGCTAGGGGCAACGGATCTTTCCGCTGGGAAGCCTTCCTAGATCTTTTACGTTTAGACTTAGAGGCTTTGGATGGCTGCTTTATGGATGAAAGAGTAGATGGAACAGCTGATTGAGCTGCTGACAACAACTCGTTAAGGGGGTATGGTAATTGAGGTAATCTCAGCCAATTGTGAATTAAAAAGGCCAAGAATTCCAGGGGTCTTTGACTCAGGGTGGTATGATCTAACACATCATAAGCCCACATTGACATTTCGCCCCCCAACAGAATGTAAACCATTTGGGGGGCCCAGGTAGACACTGGGGTGCATTGGAATTCAGGGTTCGCTAACAGTTTTGTACACTCAGACAAAAATTCGTCTGCTGATTCAGGTTCAAGTTTTTTAAATCTCTTAAAGGTACAAGAGCCATATTCGACAAAATCGTACAAATCGGAAATTCCGTCTACACTGGGGTTTTGGGTTTGGCTGTTCATACTGTAACGATTGTGGAACTTTCTCCGTGATCAGCGCACAACGCGTGCGCTGACACGGCGGAAATCCTCCACAAGCGTGTAATTGCGGGCACCCAGCAAAAGGTGCTACGCACCTGTAGAGGGAAATTCCTGTCGGCAGATGGCGCTGGGGAGTGCAGAGGAACCAATCCTCTGTACCTCCACAAATGCCAGACAGGAATTGTACGAAACGCAGAACGCAATCGCAAGAGAGGCGATTGCGAATGAGAATGAGCAAAGGGACAGGTTGTATGTGTGTGCGCCAATCTAGTCGCCACCCCGCGACCGCGCACACACAACAGCAGATATGAAATAGGAACGCGATCGCGAGAGGTGCAATCGCCAGACGTGACACAAGGCAGATCAGAATAGAATACGAGGGTAGCAAAGGCACAGCAAATAATACAATGAGAAGATACGGAAAATAGCAAACGCTAGCTAACCGCGAACACCGCACTCATTCGCAACAGTGCACGCGGTTATGTGCGGTCTCCACGTGATAAGCACAATAGAGACAAGCACGCCTAACTAACCATTAACAGACAAACATGAAACAGAGGACGATTGACAGAGAACGATTGTCCCTGTTTTCGTGTGTCTGTCTTGTCTGCTACACTTGCTGGAGGCTCGGTGAGGTAACCGTTAAGCAAGCGCTAGCTTAACGGTTACCTCACCGAGCCTCCAGCAAGTGTAGCAGACAAGACAGACACACGAAAACAGGGACAAGCGAGAGATAGGATCCACAGCACTAGCGAAAAGTGGCTAGCGCGATCCAAGTACAGAGTAGCAGAACAGAAGGATCCCCAGCGCTAGCGAAAAGTGGCTAGTGCAATCCCAGGAGACAGAACAGAAGGATCCCCAGCGCTAGCGAAAAGTAGCTAGCGCGATCCCAGGAGACAGAACAGAAGAGATAGCTGGTAGCAACCGCTGCACCAGCTATACTCCAAGAACAGAGATCAGAACCATTTCCTGTCGACCACCATAGGGACAGGACAATGGCAACAGGCAAGACAAGACAGAACAGGCAATACAGATAATACAATCCTAACTGCACTAGGGAAATCTGCCTAGCGCAGATTCAGGAATTACTCTAAGCCAGGCATGGGCAAACTCGGCCCTTCAGCTGTTACGGAACTACAGGTCCCACAATGCATTTGCCTTTATGAGTCATGAATGTGGCTGTCAGAATCCTGCAATGCATTGTGGGGCTTGTAGTTCCTTAACAGCTGGAGGGCCAAGTTTGCCCATGCCTGCTCTAAGCTGATGTTCAAACAGAGAGCAAGGCTGACACCCCACCAGGAGTGTTACATAGGACGAAATCCTTATGAACAGCGAAGCATTGTGGGAAAGACATAGTACTTATAGTACACGCCTCCAATGAATGTGGCCAGGCAATTTGCATGACAACGTATGCAAATTCCTCTGCAAGCACAAGCTGCAAAACTGACAGAAGCTCTTCTTTCCAGAGTCCTGCAGCATGCAAATCAAAACAATGGTCAAAAAGCTGCCTGCCTGCACAGGCAGCTGAGCAAATCATCACAGTACCCCCCCTCCATGGTCTAATTCCAGACGACCCTCAAAACTGCTATTAGCAACAGACTCTAAACCAAGCAGCCTAATAAGCAGTCCGCCCGTTACAACACCCCTCCCCCTCCAGTTCAAACATACCCCAATTTGCATATATAAACACAATCAACAATACGGGCAAGCAAACATCCTATTGTCCCCTACTGTATATGCTGTATGCCATAACCTCATTGTAGATAAACTAGATCATACCTGCATGAGATAACCCAAATTGTCCTGCCCAGACCGCTGGAAGTTTCCTAACGCCTCCGTAACAGGCACAGGGCGGAATCCCGCCTCTCCAGCGATGCACCGAGCGGATGGCTGTGACAGGCGGTAGCGGGAGTCACTCACCCGGCGCTACGTCACAAACCCCCGATGCTCGACGTTCCTGGTGCGCTCTGATTGGCGCACCCACGTGCAGTAATCCATGATAGGTTAGTCAGCATAGCTGTCCAACCCTCACAGGTCACATGGCGGTAACCTAGCAACCAGTTCGCCACCATACCCGCGCTAAGCCTCCCGGGAGGAAACATACCTCCCCTACGACGTCCCTAAACCCGCCACGCCCCCTAAGTAGGACACGCTGCAGACGCATAGGACTCTGCATACGCCACTGGGTTGCCAGGCAACCCCTCACAGCATATGCAAGTCAACGCGTATTCCGCCTGTCACAATGGAGACGCAGGTAACCCAGCTGATCTAAACACACAACTTGGCCAGAGATCAGTGCTTACCAGAATGCCCCAGAAGCTATACACATTTCCAAGACCAGCATGAAACCAAACTGGTATGGAAACCAAAATTTTGTATATCTACCTAGGCAGCACAAAAACACTGTTGGCAATAAAAAGGCACAGAAGGAGAACAGAACCTGGAAAAATACTTAAGCCATGGTGGGGATGGGGTCAGAGGAAGGCTGACTACTTACATACCACCGATATAAAAAGACCCTAGAGAAGTAACACCGTGAGGAACATCAGAGAAAGACCCCATAATGTACCCAAGGGGAAAAAAGACCTAAAAATAGAAAAAAGGACAGTAGTCAGTAAAATATACAAATATACATAATGTACACAATTACATCAGTAAAATACCTTCTTCCGTGTTCATAATAAAACTAATCACCTCACTGGTAGGAAGCAGGCTAGTCCATTATAACTATTTAACCCTGCAGGGGCCACCGTGTTTAGTGTATAAATCCAAAAGGCCTCCCTCTGCAGCAACAAACGTTTGCGATCACCTCCCCGTCTGGGTGCCTGAACCCACTCAATTACCATGCCCCTTAAAGAATGGACCTGATGTTTCTGTTCTACGAAATGTAGAGCAACAGGTTTAGTGGAGTCTGGGGTTTCTCCTTTCTCAACTGACCGGTACATAACCCGTATGTCGCTCCGATGTTGCTGAAACCGTTTTTTGAATGGGCCTGTGGTCTTGCCCACATAGGCCATCCCGCATGGGCATTTGAGGATATAGACCACATGGTCCGTATTACAATTCACATAGTCCTTAATCATATATTTCCTCCCACCGTGTGGGTGAAAAAAGACATCGCCCGTGATCAACGAGTTACAGATGTTGCATTTGCAACACCTGTAACATCCCGTGCGTTCTGAGAATTTAAATGGTTTTTGCATATATTTCTGACATGGTTCCACCTGAACCAACACGTTCCGGATGTTTCTGCAGTTTTTATACGCAAAAAGTGGTCTCTCTCTCACCACTGGGGCCAATTTCTTGTCGGCCTGCAGGATGACATTGTTTTTGTTAAGCAAGCCCTTGATCTGTTTGATCGGTCCAAACGTTTGTACAAAGGGTATGCTCTCGCCCATTCGATATACTCGTTTCCTCATTCAATCTCTCCCTGGCCTTGACCAGTGCCTGGGAAAGAATGAATTCGGAGTAACCCCGCTCAAGAAACCTGTTCCTCATAGATACAATGTGATTGTTCCTCTCCTCGTCCGTGTTGCTAATTCTCAGGACTCTAAGGAACTGAGACATTGGCAAGGATTCGCCAAGGTGGGGAGGATGATAACTTTCCGCTCGCAACCAACTGTTGCGATCAGTTGGCTTTTGGTAAAGAGTAGTGTTAAACATCCCCGCCCCTTTGCTGACCTTAACATCAAGAAAGGTGATGCTTTCCTCAGAGATCTCAGGGTTAAAGACGATGCCCTCTGTCATAGTGTTAAGAAATGCTATAAACTCCTGTAACGTATCAATGTCACCACCCCAGATCAGAAAGACATCGTCAATAAACCTGAGCCATAACCTGGCCTCTCTTTTGAACAGAGCATTCGGGTAGATAAAACTCTCCTCCAAGTACCCCATAAAGAGGTTTGCAAAGGAGGGGGCTGCCGAACTGCCCATTGCTGTGCCCTTGATCTGTTCATACCAAGTATTTTCAAACCGAAAAAAATTATTGGTTAAAACAGTTGATAAACAATCGCTGATGAACTTTGCAGGCACCACGTCATTCTGATCCTGTGAAAGAAAATGATTAACAGCCATTAACCCAATATCAATAGGTATACTTGTATATAATGCTGAAATATCCATGGAACACAGCATCAGTGAGTCAATGTCCCCTTGGAATCCTCTTAATTTATTCAAGAAATCATCCGTGTCCCGCAGATACGCTGGCAACTGTTTCACAAGGGGCTGCAAATAAAAGTCTACATACCTAGCCAGCGGTTGTGTGGCCAATTCAGACCCCGATATGATAGGTCTGTACTTCAAGGGAGCCACACCTTTATGTAATTTAGGAAGTCCATAAATGACCGGGGTTTTTTGATATTCACATAACAAGTACCCCCTAGTCTCTGATGTGATCCACCCCTTCTGGTAACCAGTCTCAACCAGAAGCTGGATTTTATCCAAAACGGAACTTGTGGGATTCATAGTGATTCTCTTATAACTGTCAGCATCATTCAGCAAGTTCAGCATGGCTCCTTTATACTCACTGTAATCCAATACCACAATGGCCCCACCCTTATCCGCTGGCTTGATAATAAAAGAATGCTCATCCTTAAGGGTTTTGAGTGCCTTCCTTTCACTGGTTGTAAGGTTATGTTTGGGCCGAACAGTGTCTATCGACTGTATAACCTCATACTTGGTCGTTTGTATAAAAGTTTCAATAGATGGAAACTGGCCTGGAGGGATGAAGTTACTCTTCAATTTAAATGGAGTAATAGATACCGGTTTGTCAATTTTTAGGATTTTTAGAGAAATGTTTTAATTTCATACTGCGTTCATACCTGAACATGTTGACTTCAAAGACAAATTTGTTGAAACCTGCGTAAGGACAAAAAGAGAGTCCCCGTGACAAAACACTTATCTCTTCCGGAGATAGGTCTCTATTCGACAAGTTGACTACTGGTATTTCTGTTGCCTGGTCTGCATCGGGGAGTGTTGGTCGGGCCTTGCTCTTCTTGCCCCTCCTGGGTCGACGCCTACGGCACCCCCCTGAAAAGGGCGCTGGGGGTTATGGGATGAGCCTGATGCACTATCACTGTCCGAAGTGGGGTTTTCACTCAAAATATCACTCCCCTTACCACTAGGTTTTTGTGGTCTAGGCTTCCTAGGGCGCCCAGGTTTTCTGGGAAACCTTGGTGGAAACCTAGGGTTTCCTCCTTCCCTGATACCACTCAACCAGGGATATACACGCCCCTCTTGATAATCCTGATTGACCAGTTTAAACTTGTCCCTTTTGTACTGCTTTTGTTGTACTATATATTTGTCAATGTTCACTTCAAGTTGGTCGAGATCTTTCTGTAAGTTTATCTCTTTACCCGATTTCACTTTATGCTGAATGTGGGCATTAACCTTGCCTATCTCATTATTGGTGCCCACCAACAGGTCTTTCACCTCTTCAGTGACCATCAGCATATAGTTTAGGGAGTGCTGGGTAGATAATGCACACCACCGCATGCAAAACTCGTGCTTGTGCCGGCTGATTGTTGGTTGTATTTGAAGTCTAAATCCGTTGGGTATCTTCTTCAACTTATAATATTGTGACAGGGTCTGACCATGAAGTTCCAGGTCAGCTTTGCCTTTCTTGAGACCTCTTAATTCCTTGAGCAGATCAACTGTGGTATCACCACCAAACGCTGCATCGGTGTCAGCAAAGAGGATTGACTCAACTTCTGCCTTTGTATAGGTAAAAGGTTCAAATGGTTCCACTCCTGGTTCCATCTGTGAGGGTGATTGCAAGAAAAACCGTGTGGTACTTCAGAAGCCTCTGCAGTTCCTGATCGGTTCGGACACTAGGTTCAATCGCAACCGTGTCTTTAATTACAAGGTTCCAGTCAATCAGTCTACAGACTTAAGCATAGAGGCACTGTACTCACATCAATGGTCAAACAATCACACAAAAAAATAGAATACTGAAGAAACCAATGTCCCCCACTCGCAGGGACACTGGACTGAAAGATTCCACGTCCTGTAGAGTTCCCTTCAGAAGGTCCGCACACTCAAATGAACCAATTTCCTGGTTTATTTAAACAACGTGATACCAGTCCACTCCATAAACCGACGACTCGTTTCGGGGCCCCGTGGGGTCCCCTTTGTCAAGGTAACACAATACAGAATGATAACAATGTGTGAACAAACCAAGCAGCCTAATAAGCAGTCCGTCCCTTACAACACCCCTCCCCCTCCAGTTCAAACATACCCCAATTTGCATATAAAAACAATCAACAATACGGGCAAGCAAACATCCTATTGTCCCCTACTGTATATGCTGTATGCCATAACCTCATTGTAGATAAGCTAGATCATACCTGCATGAGATAATGCAAAGCTGACCTGGAACTTCATGGTCAGACCCTGTCACAATATTATAAGTTGAAGAAGATACCCAAGGGATTTAGACTTCAAATACAACCAACAATCAGCCGGCACAAGCACGAGTTTTGCATGCGGTGGTGTGCATTATCTACCCAGCACTCCCTAAACTTAATGCTGATGGTCATTGAAGAGGTGAAAGTCCTGTTGGTAGGCACCAATAATGAGATAGGCAAGGTTAATGCCCACATCCAGCATAAAGTGAAATCGGGTAAAGAGATAAACTTACAGGAAGATCTCGACCAACTTGAAGTGGGCATTGACAAATATATAGTACAACAAAAGCAGTACAAAAGGGACAAGTTTAAACTGGTCAATCAGAAATATCAAGAGGGGCGTGTATATCCCTGGTTGAGTGATATCAGGGAAGGAGAAAACCCTAGGTTTCCACCAAGGTTTCCCAGAAAACCTGGGCGCCCTAGGAAGCCTAGACCACAAAAACCTAGTGGTAAGGGGAAGTGATATTTTGAGTGAAAACCCCACTTCGAACAGTGATAGTGCATCAGGCTCATCCCATAACCCCCAGCGCCCTTTTCAGGGGGGTGCCGTAGGCGTCGACCCAGGAGGGGCAGGAAGAGCAAGGCCCGACCAACACTCCCCGATGCAGACCAGGCAACAGAAATACCAGTAGTCAACTTGTCGAACAGAGACCTTTCTCCGGATGAGATAAGTGTTTTGTCACGGGGACTCTCTTTTTGTCCTTACGCGGGTATCAACAAATTTGACTTTAAAGTCAACATGTTTAGGTATGAACGCAGTATGAAATTAAAACAACATTTCTCTAAAAGTCCTAAAATTGACAAACCGGTATCTATTACTCTATTTAAATTGAAGAGTAACTTCATCCCTCCGGGCCAGTTTCCATCTATTGAAACTTTTATACAAACGACCAAGTATGAGGTTATACAGTCGATAGACACTGTTCGGCCCAAACATAACTTTACAACCAGTGAAAGGAAGGCACTCAAAACCCTTAAGGATGAGCATTCTATTATTATCAAGCCAGCGGATAAGGGTGGGGCCATTGTGGTATTGGATTACAGTGAGTATAAAGGAGCCATGCTGAACATGTTGAATGATGCTGACAGTTATAAGAGAATCACTATGAATCCCACAAGTTCCGTTTTGGATAAAATCCAGCTTCTGGTTGAGACTGGTTACCAGAAGGGGTGGATCACATCAGAGACTAGGGGGTGCTTGTTATGTGAATATCCACAAACCCCGGTCATTTATGGACTTCCTAAATTACATAAAGGTGTGGCTCCCTTGAAGTACAGACCTATCATATCGGGGTTTGAATCAGCCACACAACCGCTGGCTAGGTATGTAGACTTTTATTTGCAGCCCCTTGTGAAGCAATTGCCAGCGTATCTGCGGGATACGGATGATTTCTTGAATAAACTAAGAGGATTCCAAGGGGACATTGACTCACTGATGCTGTGTTCCATGGATATTTCAGCATTATATACAAGTATACCTATTGATATTGGGTTAATGGCTGTTAATCATTTTCTTTCACAGGTTCAGAATGACGTGGTGCCTGCAAAGTTCATCAGCGATTGTTTATCAACTGTTTTAACCAATAATTTTTTTCGGTTTGAAAATACTTTGTTTGAACAGATCAAGGGCACAGCAATGGGCAGTTCGGCAGCCCCCTCCTTTGCAAACCTCTTTATGGGGTACTTGGAGTAGAGTTTTATCTACCCGAATGCTCTGTTCAAAAGAGAGGCCAGGTTATGGCACAGGTTTATTGACGATGTCTTTCTGATCTGGGGTGATGACATTGATACGTTACAGGAGTTTATAGCATTTCTTAACACTATGACAGAGGGCATCGTCTTTAACCCTGAGATCTCTGAGGAAAGCATCACCTTTCTTGATGTTAAGGTCAGCAAAGGGGCGGGGATGTTTAACACTACTCTTTACCAAAAGCCAACTGATCGCAACAGTTTGTTGCGAGCGGAAAGTTATCATCCTCCCCACCTTGTCGAATCCTTGCCAATTTCTCAGTTCCTTAGAGTCTTGAGAATTAGCAACACGGACGAGGAGAGGAACAATCACATTGTATCTATGAGGAACAGGTTTCTTGAGCGGGGTTACTCCGAATCCATTCTCTCCCAGGCACTGGTCAAGGCCAGGGAGAGATTGAATGAGGAAACGAGTATATCGAATGGGCGAGAGCATACCCTTTGTACAAACGTTTGGACCGATGGCCAAACAGATCAAGGGCTTGCTTAACAAAAACAATGTCATCCTGCAGGCCGACAAGAAATTGGCCCCAGTGGTGAGAGAGAGACCACTTTTTGCGTATAAAAACTGCAGAAACATCCGGAACGTGTTGGTTCAGGTGGAACCATGGCAGAAATATATGCAAAAACCATTTAAATTCTCAGAACGCACGGGATGTTACAGATGTTGCAAATGCAACATCTGTAACTCGTTGATCACAGGCAATGTCTTTTTTCACCCACACAGTAGGAGGAAATATATGTGAATTGTGATTCGGACCATGTGGTCTATATCCTCAAATGCCCATGCGGGATGGCCTATGTGGGCAAAACCACAGGCCCATTCAAAAAACGGTTTCAGCAACATCGGAGCGACATGCGGGTTATGTACCGGTCAGTTGAGAAAGGAGAAACCCCAGACTCCACTAAACCTGTTGCTCTACATTTCGTAGAACAGAAACATCAGGTCCATTCTTTAAGGGGCATGGTAATTGAGTGGGTTCAGGCACCCAGACGGGGAGGTGATCGCAAACGTTTGTTGCTGCAGAGGGAGGGCTTTTGGATTTATACACTAAACACGGTGGCCCCTGCAGGGTTAAATAGTTATAATGGACTAGCCTGCTTCCTACCAGTGAGGTGATTAGTTTTATTATGAACACTGAAGAAGGTATTTTACTGATGTAATTGTGTACATTATGTATATTTGTATATTTTACTGAATACTGTCCTTTTTTCTATTTTTTAGGTCTTTTTTCCCCTTGGGTATATATGAGGTCTTTCTCTGATGTTCCTCACGGTGTTACTTCTCTAGGGTCTTTTTATATCGGTGGTATGTAAGTAGTCAGCCTTCCTCTGACCCCATCCCCACCATGGCTTAAGTATTTTTCCAGGTTCTGTTCTCCTTCTGTGCCTTTTTATTGCCAACAGTGTTTTTGTGCCTAGGTAGATATACAAAATTTTGGTTTCCATACCAGTTTGGTTTCATGCTGGTCTTGGAAATGTGTATAGCTTCTGGGGCATTCTGGTAAGCACTGATCTCTGGCCGGGTTGTGTGTTTAGATCAGCTGGGTTCCCTGCGTCTCCATTGTGACAGGCGGAATACGCGTTGACTTGCATATGCTGCGAGGGGTTGCCTGGCAACCCAGTGGCGTATGCAGAGTCCTATGCGTCTGCTGCGTGTCCTACTTAGGTTTAGTGACGTCGTAGGGGAGGTATGTTTCCTCCCGGCATGGCTTAGCGCAGGTATGGCGGCGAAATGGTTGCTAGGTTACCGCCATATGACCTGTGAGGGTTGGACAGCTATGCTGACTAACCTATCATGGATTACTGCACATGTGGGTGCGCCAATCAGAGCGCACCAGAAACGGCGAGCATCGGGGGTTTGTGACGTAGCGCCGGGTGAGTGACTCCCGCTACCACCTGTCACAGCCATCCGCTCGGTGCATCACGAGAGAGGCGGGATTCCGTCCTGTGCCTGTTACGGAGGCATTAGGGAACTTCCAGCGGTCTGGGCAGGACAATTTGGGTTATCTCATGCAGGTATGATCTAGCTTATCTACAATGAGGTTATGGCATACAGCATATACAGTAGGGGACAATAGGATGTTTTCTTGCCCATATTGTTGGTTGTGTTTAAATATGCAAATTAGGGTATGTTTGAACTGGAGGGGGAGGGGTGTTGTAATGGGCGGACTGCTTATTAGGCTGCTTGGTTTGTTCACACATTGTTATCATTCTGTATTGTGTTACCTTGACAAAGGGGGCCCCAAAACGAGTCATCGGTTTATGGAGTGGACTGGTGTCACGTTGTTTAAATAAACCAGGAAATTGGTTCATTTGAGTGTGCGGACCTTCTGAATTTTTTTGTTCCCCAAAAATAGGTAGCCCCAGGTCTATAGGTGTCCCCAGAATAGGTGGCCAGCTGAACAGGTGGCCAGCGGTATAGATGTCCCCTGAATAGGTGGCCAGCGGTATAGATGCCCCCAGAACAGGTAGCCAGGGGGTAGAGATGTCCCGAGAACAGGTAGCCAGGGGTATATGTGCCCAGTATATGTAGTCAGGGGTATATGTCCCCAGTATATGTAGCCAGAGGTATATGTGCCCAGTATATGTAGCCAGGGGTATATGTGCCCAGTATATGTAGTCAGGTGTATATGTGCCCAGTGTATGTAGTCAGGTGTATATGTGCCCAGTATATGTAGCCAGGTGTATATGTGCCCAGTATATGTAGCTAGGTGTATATGTGCCCAGTATATGTAGCCAGGTGTATATGTGCCCAGTATATGTAGGCAGGGGTATATGTGCCCAGTATATGTAGCCAGGGGTATATGTGACCAGTATATGTAGCCAGGTGTATATGTCTCAGCATATGTAGCCAGGTGTATATGTCCCCAGTATATGTAGTCGGGGGTATATGTCCCAGAATAGGTAGCCAGGTGTGCCCCCAGCAGGAGGAGAGCAGCGCAGTGGAAGGAGAGCTGTGAGCAGGGGTGGAGAAGGGGAGCCATCTTCCCCCTCCCCCCCTTCCCTCCCTCGCTCTCCCCCCTCCGGAACTAATGTGCGGTGGCTGGCAGAGGGGCGAAACTTACCTCCGTCTCGATGCAGGGCCGGCGCGGGATGGATTTCAGTGTTCTCCCCAGGCTCTTTTAGCCGGGTGCTCCACCCGGCTAGTTTTGGTGACCACCCGGCTGTCATCGGCTCACCTCCTCCTATGCTGTAAGCAGAGTTGCTCACAGAAGCACTGGCACTGCATTCTCATCTCGCCCCACCCGGCTACTTTTTCATGCCACCCGGCTACTATTTCATGCCACCCGGCTGGAAAAAAATTCTGGGCAGAACACTGGATTTGTCGCTACTCTAGTCTGGACCAGACCAGAGCAGCGGCACCAGAACTTCCGGCGCTGGAGTGAGACAGAAGGTAAGTTCCGCCCACTGCCAGCCACCCGCACATTAGTTCAGGAGGAGAGAGCGAGGGAGGGAGAGCACTAAGGTGAGGAAAGGGGGGGGGAGATGCCCCCCCTTCTCCACCGCTGCTCACTGCTCTCCTTCCACTGCGCTGCTCTCCTCCTGCTGGCCGCATGGGCAAAGGCTGGCTCTGCGCCGCGCAGCCTGCGCGAGCGCGCCGGCGGCTGCCATCCAAGTGGTCCAAAAAGGAGGACTTCTGCCCGTCCTTCCTTGCCTTCCGCCGGACGGAGGACCCGCCGGCGCCTGTCAGAGAGAGCCGCCTGGGTGCAATGCACCTGCAGCACCCGCCCAGGCGCGGCCCTGGTGAGAGTCATAATATGACTACTATCTTTTACAGCCCAGAAGATCAACAACAGAGAAGTGGCAAAACCGGACAGATGGAAGGAAAAAAAGCTATGAGGAAATCCTCACCACCACACTAATACTCGTTCAGATCTGACAAACGTCATTCAAGAAGCAGATCACGCTCACATCACAGGCACCGTGATGATGAATACTCAGATTACTACTATTCGTATAGACACAATAGATCACCTAGACCAGGCATGGGCAAACTTGGCCCTCCAGTTGTTAAGGAACTACAAATCCCACAATGCATTTGCCTTTATGAGTCATGACTGTGGCTGTCAGACTCCTGCAATGCATTGTGAGACTTGTAGTTCCTTAACAGCTGGAGGGCCAAGTTTGCCCATACCTGACCTAGACGAAACTATTCATCGGAAGATTATTCACATACGATGTCCGGTTGCTGGGCAAGTGGAGATACAGTGCTACCTGGGAAACTGGTCTGTGCATCTTGCTTCACACAAATGTCGGGAGAACCAATGCAGTCCTCATTAGATGTGTCTGAATTAATTAAAAAAGCGGTGCAAGAATCTATGCAATCATACATTGCTAATCTGCCTACGAATCAAACCGACAATCAACAACCACAAGCTTCAACCTCTGCAGAAGCATCGCTAGAAGAATCTCTACAATGTGGGTTCGACTTTGCCTTGGTGCAACCCTTCGTTAAATCAGTGAGAGATGCCATAGAATGGGAGTCAGAGGAGGAAACAGAGCAATCAACCTCAAAGCGGAAAGAGAAAAAAGATATTATACACATCTGAACAAAACAAGAGATACCATTCCATTCATGGCGGAAATAGAGGATGTAATTAAAGAGGAATGGCAAAAAATAGAGAAAAACCCTACGTTGAATAATAGATTGTCCAAATTATACCCTTTACCTACAGATATATCTAAATCGTTGGAAAATGTTACAGATGCCTCGGTCATTAGATTGGCGAAGCATGTGACCCTTCCATTAGATGACTGCATTTCGTTTAAAGATGTTCTGCTACGAAAGGCTGACCTTGATCTTAAGAAATCGTGTTTGGCTGCAGGGGGGGCTTGTAAGCCAGCAGTTGCCCTAGCTGCATTTGGGAAAGCAGTCAAGTCTTGGACAGACAACATAGAGACAGCCATCAATTTGGGAGTAGACAAGAATACAATTATTGCTGCACTAGACAACCTCAAATTATCAGCAGACTTCATGGGAGAAGTTGCCTTTGACGTGGTAAGATGCTGTTCACAGTCTATGCTGTATTCGGTCACGGCGAAGTGGCCTTATGGCTGAAGAGCCAGGAGACACCAGTGGGGGCATGTTTGCAAGCCTTCAGCAATGTGTGGACTTTAGAAATAAATTCCCACTGGGTGAACAAGACGATATCTGTTGGCCACTCCTGGACCTTCAAGAGGAGCCCCCCAGACATGTTTGTACCGACCAAAATTCCTGTAAACAAAGAAAAGAGACTCATCTTATACTCCTATCTGGAGGAGTTGATAGTGAAACGGGCTATATAACAGGTGCCTTCACATTATAGAGAAGAGGGATTTTATTCCCCTCTGTTCTTTGTCCAAAAGAAATCGGGGAAGTTGCGTCCTGTCCTAGACCTAAAGAAACTAAATCGTTTCATATACTTAAGCAGCTTCAAGATGGCGTCGCTGCAGTCAATAATCCAAGCTGTATCAATCAGAAACTGGATGCTGTCAGTAGACCTACAAGACGCATACCTGCACATTCCGATAAAGTCGGGATACCAAAAGTATCTGAGATTTGCAGTGGGCGACCAGCACTTCCAGTTTCTATTTCTTCCCTTCGGCATTTCCACTGCGCCAAGGACTTTTACAAAAGTTCTAGTGTCTCTGATTGCCATGCTAAGAGCAAAGGGATTACGCGTCTATCATTATTTAGATGACATCGTTCTGCTGGCAGACAAACAACAATCCATTCTGCAACACAGACAGATTCTACTTCAGACTTTAAAAAAGTTTGGCTGGCTAATAAACGAAGAGAAAAGCCATCTACACCCAACACAAGACCTGGTCTTTCTGGGAGCACGTTTTCAAACTCGAATGAACTCAATTTCGATTCCAGAGGAAAAGATTCCACCAATCCAGGAGAAAGTTCGAATGATGATAAAAGTGTCACAGAGTTCGGCGAGAAATTGCCTGAAATTACTGGGTACCCTTTTGTCGACCATCCCTATGCTGCCATGGGCCCACTGGCACATACGGGACTTCCAGTGTGGGTTGCTGAAGCAATGGGACAAGGAGAACCTGGAACAGCACATTACTATCTCCAAGATAATGAGAGACACTCTTTTTTGGTGGATGTCGGACATGAACATTCATCGTCAAGTGCAGATTTCCCCAAGTCCCTCGGTGATGATCACCACAGACGCCAGCAAGAATGGATGGGGAGCTACTTGTGGAGACCAAGTGGCTCAGGGATCCTGGAGCAGGGACTTGCAGTCTCAATCGTCAAACCATCTGGAGTTAAAGGCAATTTTATGTGCTCTACAGACGTTCCTCAGTCACATTATCCACAAAAACTGTTTACTGCGAGTGGACAATATGACAGTAGTAGCCCATGTACAGAGGCAAGGTGGTACACACAGCCCAGCATTAATGAACATCACGAACCAGATCTTCCACTTGGCAGAAGAGAACTTAATGTCACTCAAAGCAGTTTATATTCCAGGAGTTCGGAACATCGAAGCGGATTACTTGAGCAGGAAATCTCTAGATTACAATGAATGGGCTCTGGATCAAAGGACTTTCTCCTGGATATGCTCACTATGGGAGATGCCAGAGGTGGACCTCATGGCATCCAACAGCAATGCGAAGTGCAAGAGGTTCTGTTACGACTCATGTATTTCCTTCTCCTGCCTGCTGGTGGCAGTATTTACCTGGTCTAACCTGAACTCTCACTGTGCCACCAGCAGAGGGCTTATTGGACATTTAGCAGCTATGCAGTTCTGCCTTCCTCCAGCGGGTGGCCGTGTGCAAAAGACTTGCTGTTCAATGTCTGGCCTGCAGATGCCTCTAATGGGACAATTACCACCAGCTGCTTCCTGTTACATGGACTATATAAGTCTGCCTCTTCCTCCAAGTCCTGGCCAGAACTTCCTTTGTTACAGGTCTGAGTCTCTGGTCACCTATGTTCCTGATACCTGGTTTCTTGTACCCTGCTCTGTGATCTGATTACCTGCTGCTGAACCTTTGCTTGTCTTGACTCTGCTTCTGTTTATTCCTCTGTACCTTGCATGTATCTGATTACCCGTTGCTGACTCTGTTATTCCGTTTTGACCTGTCTTTGCCTGCTCCCTTTGATACCGCGTTATTGTATATATATTTGCTTGTACATATTTAGCTCCTGCACGCCGTTTGTAAATAGATAGTTAGATAGTCAGGTGTTATATATATTTGTCACTGCTTCCCGGGTTATTTTTATATATATTGTGTGCTGTGCATATGTTGTATGATATTTGCATTCACGCTTGTATGTATGCTTGCATTATTGCGTTTGCAATAAAACATTATTTTTGCACCTTATGATCTGTGTGCTTTCAGCATAGATAATGATGATGACTGCAGTTTCATTCCTATGAGAGACACTTCCTACAGGCAGCTGCACAAATGAAAGCACACAGATGAAAGGCTGCAGCCTTTCTCATATAGCCTAGATAGCAGCCTAGTCTCATATAGCCTAGACAGCACATCCAGAACAACTCATAACCCGGAAGCAGAAGGGATTTGAGGCGGCGGCCATATTTGATTTTTCCTGGAGCAATAATGGATAAAAAACACTAAAAAGGCACACCAGAGCGGCGAAATTATCAGGTAGAGCATTTATTCTTTACAAGCTATCGACTGATATGTTTATTTTGTGTGAAACGTTCATCTCTGGTTCCCTTTAATTCCTGGTTCCAGTGTCTGTATACTGCAAACTGTGGTCAAACCCTATTTCTCCGTTCAAGCCCCTGACAGTAAGTTCTGGCCATACATTTACTGACCACTGCAGTTATACAGGATACTGAGAATCTGTTGTCTGTCAGAATGAGTCCGCAAGATCTGGATTATTATGCATTATTGGCTGAGGATGTAGAGGATGAATGTTGTGATTTCTTTGCAAACTACCCCAGAGAAGAGTTACTAAAGTTTATTAGCCAAGTGTATGGTTATATTAAAGATGGATCTTTTTATGCACCTGATTTTGAATGCATAATCAAACTGTTGTATGATCTTGCATACCCCAAAATGACAAATGTTTGCATGCAACCCAATTCTGACCAAGGTATAGTCAGTGATTATGATCCACCTTTTGACAATTATGCCATAGAAGCTCTGATAAACTTGTTTGAGGATGACAGGGAATATTTTCTTGATCACTACTCAAACAAAGGTAAACAGACCGTGCAGGCTTGCATAGATTCCCTCCAGTCCCTGATTACTCAGGGAATATGCAAGTATGGGAAAGCCTCCCTTTTGCTAAATGCATAGCAGAAAATTATCTCTGCAGGTTCCACAGCTCCTGCCTTACCTGTTATGAGTCCTGTCCAGGTTGATTTTACTTCTGAACAAGTTAACATGTACTATAGTTATTCGAAGACAGACAGAAAAGCATTATTTGACTTTTACATTAAGCAAAGCGTTGCATTTGTTTCTGGATGTAAATGTGCAGTTGAGAGTCTATTGTATGAAAGAAGATGTAAGCCTGAGTCAGTCCATGCTTTGATCAATGCATATTCAGAAATCTTGTCATTATGTACACCTCCTGTTAACTCTCTGAATGCCACTCACTCCCAGTCCACTGCAGTTAAACAGCTCCAATGTCAGTCTCCCAACAAGGAATAATTTTATTTTATTTTTGACTCTGAACTGATTGATGATTTGTTTGATTTTCTGAGAAAGGATAGATAAGGATTTATTAATTATTACTGTGGGAAAAGTTAAGATTTTCTGTCTGCCTGTATAGGTGCAATTGAGTCATTGATTGCACATAGGCTTTGCAAGTATGAATCCGCTTCTGCCTTAATCGCTGCCTATTTAGAAGTCCTGCAAGTAAGAAATTCTTCAGTGAACCCTCCGAATGTCTGCCACATTCAGAATCCTCAGCCCACAGTCACTAAACAGCTTAAATGTCTACCAGAAAGGAACGTTTGGATTTTTTGTTTGACTCTGATCAGATTGACCATTTGTTTGATTTATTGAGAAGAGATATGAAAGGATTTTGTGAATGATATTCTGAAAAAGGTGAAGCGTTTATATCTGCCAGTATACGTGCAACTGAGTCTTTGTTGACTAGAGTTGGGCCGAACCTCCGATTTTAGGTTTGCGAACCTGGTTCGCGAACTTCCGCGGAAGGTTCGGTTCGCGTTAAAGTTCGCGAACCGCAATAGACTTCAATGGGGATGCGAACTTTGAAAAAAAAAATAATTATGCTGGCCACAAAAGTGATGGAAAAGATGTTTCAAGGGGTCTAACACCTGGAGGGGGGCATGGCGGAGTGGGATACATGCCAAAAGTCCCGGGGAAAAATCTGGATTTGACGCAAAGCAGCGTTTTAAGGGCAGAAATCACATTGAATGCTAAATGACAGGCCTAAAGTGCTTTCAAACATCTTGCATGTGTATACATCAATCAGGTAGTGTAATTAAGGTACTGCTTCACACTGACACACCAAACTCACCGTGTAACGCACCGCAAACAGCTGTTTGTGTAGTGACGGCCGTGCTGGACTGGTGCGCACCATGGCGAGAGTGCAGGTTTTGGTGGCTTTACAGCCCATATGGTCGCCTGGCTGATGTAGCTGAATGACAGAACAGTGACTGTCCAGCTGATCAAATTTGGTCTGACCACAATGAGGCAACGACCTTATTATCGTGGGTGTGCCCCCCGAGACACTCATCTAGGCGCCGGTCATTGCTTCATTGTGATACGCAAGCCCCTTCACCACGGCAAGGTAATGATCACGAAGGGGAATGGGCGCATGTACATGCCTTTTCTTTTGTTGTTGCAGCTGCCCGCAGTGCAGCCAGAAAAATTAGGCAGTCATGTACACGCACCAGAAAAATTATTACAGCGGCCGCTGCTAGCAGCGGCCTAAAAAATTCAGCAATCCGCCTGGAGTCCCGGACCCTGTTGGTGGTGGCGGAGAAGGTAGTCAAGCGGCCTGCAGGCAGACATGCTGTGTGGAGGGACTGGGAGCAACTTAGTCTTCTTGGGGCGGGGCAGGCAGCCAGTCACACGGCGTGCAGGCAGAGATGCTGTGTGTGCGGGGACTGACTTAGTCTTGGGGCGGGCAGCAGCCCTCCGGGATCCATGCCTCATTCATTTTGATAAAGGTGAGGTACTTAACACTTTTGTGACTTAGGCGACTTCTCTTCTCTGTGACAATGCCTCCAGCTGCGCTGAAGGTCCTTTCTGACAGGACGCTTGCGGCAGGGCAGGAGAGAAGTTGGATGGCAAATTGGGACAGCTCTGGCCACAGGTCAAGCCTGCGTACCCAGTAGTTCAAGGGTTCCTCATCGCTGTTCACAGCAGTGTCTACATCCACACTTAAGGCCAGGTAGTCGGCTACCTGCCGTTCCAGGCGTTGGTGGAGGGTGGATCCGGAAGGGCTACGGCGAGGCGTTGGACTAAAGAACGTCCGCATGTCCGACATCACCATGAGATCGCTGGAGCGTCCTGTCTTTGACTGCGTGGACACGGGAGGAGGATTAGTGGCAGTGGTACCTTGCTGGCGTTGTGCCGTCACATCACCCTTAAAGGCATTGTAAAGCATAGTTGACAGCTGGTTCTGCATGTGCTGCATCCTTTCCACCTTCCGGTGAGTTGGTAACAGGTCCGCCACTTTGTGCCTGTACCGAGGGTCTAGTAGTGTGGCCACCCAGTACAGGTCATTCCCCTTGAGGTTTTTTATACGGGGGTCCCTCAACAGGCAGGACAGCATAAAAGACGACATCTGCACAAAGTCGGATCCAGTACCCTCCATCTCCTCTTGCTCTTCCTCAGTGACATCAGGTAAGTCAACCTCCTCCCCCCAGCCGCGAACAATACCACGGGAAGGTTGAGCAGCACAAGCCCCTTGCGATGCCTGCTGAGGTTGTTCTCCTGCCGCTGTCCCCTCCTCCTCCTCCTCCTCCTCCCCCAAAGAAACACCTTGCTCATCATCCTCTGAGTCTGACTCGTCTTCTGCACACGACTTCTCTTCTTCCTCCTCCTCCCCCCTCTGTGCTGCCGCAGGAGTTGAGGAAACAGCTGGGTCTGATGAAAATTGGTCCCATGCCTGTTCCTGCCGTAACGGTTCCTGGTCACGCTCATTCACAGCTTCATCCGCCACTCTACGCACAGCACGCTCCAAGAAGTAAGCATAGGGAATTAAGTCGCTGATGGTGCCCTCACTGCGGCTCACCAGGTTGGTCACCTCCTCAAACGGCCGCATGAGCCTGCATGCATTTTTCATCAGTGTCCAGTTGTCGGGCCAGAACATCCCCATCTTCCCAGACTGTTTCATTCTACTGTAGTTGTAGAGGTAGTGGGTCACGGCTTTCTTCTGTTCTAGCAGGCGGGAGAACATGAGCAGGGTCGAGTTCCAGCGAGTCGGGCTATCGCAAATGAGGCGTCTCACCGGCATGTTTTTGCGCTGAATTTCCGCAAAGCGTGCCATGGCTGTGTAAGACCGCCTCAAATGCCCACAGAACTTCCTGGCCTGCTTCAGGACATTCGCTAAGCCAGGGTACTTTGCCACAAATCTTTGAACCACTAGATTCATGACATGTGCCATGCAGGGTATGTGTGTCAGCTTCCCCATATGCAAAGCGGCAAGCAGATTGCTGCCGTTGTCGCACACCACGTTGCCTATCTCCAGGTGGTGCGGGGTCAGCCACTCATCCACCTGTTTCTTAAGAGCAGCCAGGAGAGCTGCTCCAGTGTGACTCTCCGCTTTGAGACAAGACATGTCTAAGATGGCGTGACACCGTCTTACCTTGCATGCAGCATAGGCCCTGCGGAGCTGGGGCTGTGTAGCTGGAGAGGAGAACTGCCACTCAGCCAAGGAGGAGGAGGACAGCGAAGAGCATGTAGCAGGAGGAGAGGAGGTGGCAGGAGGCCTGCCTGCAAGCCGTGGAGGTGTCACAATTTGGTCCGCTGCGCCCTGCTTGCCATCGTTCACCACCAAGTTCACCCAATGGGCTGTGTAGGTAATGTAGCGGCCCTGCCCGTGCTTGGCAGACCAGGCATCCGTGGTCAGGTGTACCCTTGACCCAACGCTCTTCGCAAGAGATGACACCACTTGCCTCTCAACTTCACGGTGCAGTTGGGGTATGGCCTTTCTCGAAAAATAAGTGCGGCCTGGCATCTTCCACTGCGGTGTTCCGATGGCCACAAATTTACGGAAGGCCTCAGAGTCCACCAGCCGGTATGGTAACAGCTGCCGAGCTAACAGTTCTGCCACGCCAGCTGTCAGACGCCGGGCAAGGGGGTGACTGGCCGAAATTGGCTTCTTCCACTCAAACATTTCCTTCACGGACACCTGACTGCTGCTGTGGGCAGAGGAGCAGGAACTGCTCAAGGGCAGAGGCGGAGTGGAGGAGGGTGCCTGTGAAGGTGGAAGGGAGAAAGCGGCAGAAGCAGATAATGCACCTGATGGAGGAGGAAGAGGAGAAGGAGGGTGGCTTTGCTTTTGTGTGCTGCTGCTGCTTTTGCTCAGGTGGCCATCCCATTGCTGTTTGTGCCTTTTCTCCAGGTGCCTTCGTAAGGCACTTGTCCCTACGTGAGTGTTGGCCTTTCCACGGCTCAATTTTTGTTGGCAGAGCGAACAGATGGCTTTGGTCCGATCTGAGGCACACACATTAAAAAATTTCCACACCGCTGAGCCACCCTGGGATGTGGGCACTATGGGGACCTCAGCAGCTGATGCTGAAGGGCAAGTTGGCTGGCTGTACATAGGTGGCGATACATGGTGCCGGACTCTGCCACCAGCTGTTTCTGACGAAGAGCTGCCCCAGCTTCTTTCAGCAACTTCTCTCCTCCTACTACTCTCTGACTCCCCCTCTGAACTGTCCCCCTCTTCATCTCCTCTATTGGGAACATACAGAGGATCCCTATTACCGTCATCATCGTAGTCATCCTGCCCAGCTTCGCTTGCCTCAGACAAATCCAAACTTGCACCATCAGTAGGTCCTTCATCCTCCTGACACGTTACATCCATAGTGTTGCCGCGTAACTCAGACATATGAGCTGGTGAAAATTCATCTGGCTGTAACAACAATGGCTGTGCATCAGTGATTTCACCACTAAATAATTCTTGCGAAGTGTCAAATGCAGCGGAAGTGGTGCTAGTAGTAGCGCTGGTGGCTGAGCAAGATGAGGTGTTCTGTGTCGCTAAATACTCAACCACGTCCTGACAATCTTGGGAGGTGATGGGACGTGCCTTCTTCCGAGCACTGTACTGTGGGCCAGGTCCACACGAAATTACATTTACACGACCTCGCGCAGACCTGCCGGGTGGCCTTCCTCTGGCGCTGGCACTACCTCTTCCTCTACCTGTTTTGTCCATATCGGGTATGCACGGAGTGGTATATCACACTGCGTGCACTCACGTAGGTAGGTGGGTTCACTTAACTGCACAGGTATGCGCACTGATGCGGTGGGTTCACTGAACAGAACAGGTATACAGTGGCGGGTTCACAGAACAGGTATGCAGTGGCAGGTTCACTGAACACAACAGGTATGCAGTGGCAGGTTCACTGAACACAACAGGTATGCAGTGGTGGGTTCACTGAACAGGTATACAGTGGCGGGTCCACTGAACAGAACAGGTATGCAGTGGCGGGTTCACTAAACAGAACAGGTATACAGTGGCGGGTTCACTAAACAGAACAGGTATACAGTGGCGGGTTCACAGAACAGGTATGCAGTGGCAGGTTCACTGAACACAACAGGTATGCAGTGGCGGGTTCACTGAACAGGTATACAGTGGCGGGTCCACTGAACAGAACAGGTATGCAGTGGCGGGTTCACTGAACAGGTATACAGTGGCGGGTCCACTGAACAGAAGTATGCAGTGGCGGGTTCACTGAACAGGTATACAGTGGCGGGTCCACTGAACAGAACAGGTATGCAGTGGCGGGTCCACTGAACAGAACAGGTATGCAGTGGCGGGTTCACTAAACAGAACAGGTATACAGTGGCGGGTTCACAGAACAGGTATGCAGTGGCAGGTTCACTGAACACAACAGGTATGCAGTGGCGGGGTCACTGAACAGGTATGCAGTGGTGGGTTCACAGCACAGGTATGCAGTGGTGGGTTCACAGCACAGGTATACAGTGGCGGGTCCACTGAACAGAACAGGTATGCAGTGGAGTGTTCACTGAACACAACAGGTATGCAGTGGTGGGTTCACTGAACAGGTATGCAGTGGTGGGTTCACAGAACAGGTATGCAGTGGTGGGTTCACAGAACAGGTATGCAGTGGTGGGTTCACAGAACAGGTATGCAGTGGTGGGTTCACAGCACAGGTATGCAGTGGTGGGTTCAATGAACAGGTATACAGTGGCGGGTCCACTGAACAGAACAGGTATGCAGTGGCAGGTTCACTGAACAGGTATGCAGTGGTGGGTTCACAGCACAGGTATGCAGTGGTGGGTTCACAGCACAGGTATGCAGTGGTGGGTTCACAGAACAGGTATGCAGTGGTGGGTTCACAGCACAGGTATGCAGTGGTGGGTTCAATGAACAGGTATACAGTGGCGGGTCCACTGAACAGAACAGGTATGCAGTGGCGGGTTCACTGAACAGGTATACAGTGGCGGGTCCACTGAACAGAACAGGTATGCAGTGGTGGGTTCACAGCACAGGTATGCAGTGGTGGGTTCAATGAACAGGTATACAGTGGCGGGTCCACTGAACAGAACAGGTATGCAGTGGCAGGTTCACTGAACAGGTATGCAGTGGTGGGTTCACAGCACAGATATGCAGTGGTGGGTTCACAGAACAGGTATACAGTGGTGGGTTCACAGCACAGGTATGCAGTGGTGGGTTCAATGAACAGGTATACAGTGGCGGGTCCACTGAACAGAACAGGTATGCAGTGGCAGGTTCACTGAACAGGTATGCAGTGGCGGGTTCACTGAACAGGTATGCAGTGGTGGGTTCACAGAACAGGTATGCAGTGGTGGGTTCACAGCACAGGTATGCAGTGGTGGGTTCAATGAACAGGTATACAGTGGCGGGTCCACTGAACAGAACAGGTATGCAGTGGCAGGTTCACTGAACAGGTATGCAGTGGTGGGTTCACAGCACAGGTATGCAGTGGTGGGTTCACAGAACAGGTATGCAGTGGTGGGTTCACAGCACAGGTATGCAGTGGTGGGTTCAATGAACAGGTATACAGTGGCGGGTCCACTGAACAGAACAGGTATGCAGTGGCAGGTTCACTGAACAGGTATGCAGTGGTGGGTTCACAGCACAGGTATGCAGTGGTGGGTTCACAGAACAGGTATGCAGTGGTGGGTTCACAGCACAGGTATGCAGTGGTGGGTTCAATGAACAGGTATACAGTGGCGGGTCCACTGAACAGAACAGGTATGCAGTGGCAGGTTCACTGAACAGGTATGCAGTGGTGGGTTCACAGCACAGGTATGCAGTGGTGGGTTCACAGAACAGGTATGCAGTGGTGGGTTCACAGCACAGGTATGCAGTGGTGGGTTCACAGCACAGGTATGCAGTGGTGGGTTCACAGCACAGGTATGCACTGGTGGGTTCACAGAACAGGTATGCAGCCAGACAGGAACAAGTTAAGCCTAACTAATCTTTCCCTGAGAGACAGTCTGCAGCAGCTCGCCCTACTCTCACTAACGCAGGCAGCACACGAGTGACCGTAATGGCCGCCGCTGCCTGCCTTATATAAGGGGGGGTGGGGCTCCAGGGGCTAGTGTAGCCTAATTGGCTACACTGGGCCTGCTGACTGTGATGTAGAGGGTCAAAGTTGACCCTCCATGTGCATTATGGGGCGAACCGAACTTCCGCAAAGGTTCGCCTGCGGGACGCGAACGCGAACCATTGAAGTTCGCATGGAACCGTTCGCAGGCGAACCGTTCGGCGAACTCTATTGTTGACACATAAGCTTTGTAAGCAAAGATCAGCTGTTGCTCTGATTGCTGCTTGGAATAAAATCCTTTCTTTCCTTTCCCACTCTCTGTCTCCTGCTCATTTTTCATCTACCTCCTCCTGTATCCAGAACTCAGAACCTACCACAGTTAAAAAACCTATCAAATCAGCACCTTTGCAAACCGCTATCAGGTCCACACCTTGGTCCTGGCAGTATCCAGCCTCATCAAGAGAACCTGCTGTTGCTCCAGTTTCCAGAGTGGTCTCCAAGTCCAGATGCAAATATTCTCCAACGGCTTCCATTACTCCAGTCAACTTCGGTTTTATGCAACCTCCAGTCAGTTCCTGTCCACTGCAGCCTCCAGTCATCTCGCCTCCTGTGCAGCCTCCAGTCATCTTGCCTCCTGTGCAACCTCCAGTCATCTCGCCTCCTGTGCAGCCTCCAGTCATCTTGCCTCCTGTGCAGCCTCCAGTCATTTTGCCTCCTGTGCAGCCTCCAGTCATCTCGCCTCCTGTGCAGCCTCCAGTCATCTCGCCTCCTGTGCAGCCTCCAATCATCTCGCCTCCTGTGCAGCCTCCAGTCATCTCGCCTCCTGTGCAGCCTCCAGTCATCTCGCCTCCTGTGCAGCCTCCAGTCATCTCGCCTCCTGTGCAGCCTCCAGTCATCTCACCTCCGTTTGTTTGTCTGCAGAGCCTTGCCTCCAGCCTGCAGAGACTTTGCCTTTTTCTGCAGAGCCTTGTGCTCAGTCTGCAGAACCATGTTCCCGGTCTGCAGAATTTTGCCTTCAGCCTGTAGAGACTTTGCCTCAAGATACAGAGACAGCATACAGAACCTAGTATCTTGCCCACACAGTTTCAGTTCCAGCTTGCACAGGCCCATTCCACACAGTTTCAGTGCCAGCTCGCACAAACTGTATCAGGGTCTCAGCCAAAGGTCCAGTCAAGCGCTCAGCCAACGGTTCAGCCATGTGCTCAGCCAACGGCCCAGCCAAGTGCTAAACCAAAGGTCCAGATCCATGAAGTTATGCAGTCTGTTGCCCTGCCTGAAACTACTGAGCCTATTGCCCTGTCTGAAGCTTCCCAACCTGTTAACCTGCCTGAAGTTTTCCTTCCTTCTGTTTCGCCTGATGTTATGCAATCTGCTGCCCAGCCATCACAGACTTCTGCTGCTGCCCAGCCGTCACAGACTTCTGCTGCTGCCCAGCCTGTTGATGCATGCCAGTCTCCTGCTCAGCATGATGATCTTGTCCTGCCTGATGTCTGCCAGTTTCCTGCTCTGCCTGAAACCTGCCAACCTGTTGTCAAGCCTGATGATGCCTGCCTGTCTCCTGCCAAGCCTGTTGGTGCCTGCCAGTCTCTTGTTCAGCCTGATCCTGTCCAGTTTCCTGCTCAGCCTGATGATCTTATCCAGTCTCCTGTTCAGCCTGATGATCCTGTCCAGCTTCCTGCTTAGCCTAATGATCCTGTCCAGCTTCCTGCTCAGCCTGATGATCTTATCCAGTCTCCTGTTCAGCCTGATGATCCTGTCCAGTCTCCTGTTCAGCCTGATGATCCTGCCCAGTCTAATGATCCTGTCCAGTCTCCTGTTCAGCCTGATGATCCTGTCCAGTCTCCTGTTCAGCCTTATGATCCTGTCCAGTCTCCTGTTCAGCCTGATCCTGTCCAGTTTCCTGCTCAGCCTGATGATTCTCTCCAGTTTCCTGCTCAGCCTGATGACCCTATCCAGTCTCCTGCTCTGCCTGAGAATCCTGTCCAGTTTCCTGTCAAGCCTGATGATGCCTGTCAGTCTCCTGCTCAGCCTAATGATCGTGTCCAGCCCCCTTCCAAGCCTTATGCCTGCCAGTGTCCTGTCCAGCCTGATACCTTGCCTGATATCCTCTGGTTTCCTGAGATCCTGTTTCCTACATTGCTCTCTGTCCAAAAGATGCTGGTCTGGATTTGGTTGGCATTATTTCCCTCCCTGCCCACCCAGGTTTGCCTTCTACTGCCTCCTGTATTTGTTGCTGCTTTCTGGGTCCTGCCTGATGTTGTACAGTCTTTTATCCAACTTGTCATCCTGCCTGGACATCTACAGTTTATGTTACAACATCCAAAGATCAAGTTTTCAAAGTGTTTTCCCTCCCTGCCCGCCCAAGCTTGGCCTCTGCGACCCACCTGGCCAATGTGTGGGTTGTCTGCCTTCTTGTGGGACCCTGGCGGGAATTTGCTAGAGATATTGTGGAGCATCCTGAGGCCTCTCCTCCGGGGGGGGGGGGGGGGGGGGGGGGGTACTGTTACGACTCATGTATTTCCTTCTCCTGCCTGCTGGTGGCAGTATTTACCTGGTCTATCCTGAACTCTCACTGTGCCACCAGCAGAGGGCTTATTGGACATTTAGCAGCTATGCAGTTCTGCCTTCCTCCAGCGGGTGGCCGTGTGCTACTTATGCAAAAGACTTGCAGTTCAATGTCTGGCCTGCAGATGCCTCTAATGGGACAATTACCACCAGCTGCTTCCTGTTACATGGACTATATAAGTCTGCCTCTTCCTCCAAGTCCTGGCCAGAACGTCTTTTGTTACAGGTCTGAGTCTCTGGTCACCTATGTTCCTGATACCTGGTTTCTTGTACCCTGCTCTGTGATCTGACTACCTGCTGCTGAACCTTTGCTTGTCTTGACTCTGCTTCTGTTTATTCCTCTGTACCTTGCATGTATCTGATTACCCGTTGCTGACTCTGTTATTCCGTTTTGACCTGTCTTTGCCTGCTCCCTTTGATACCGCGTTATTGTATATATATTTGCTTGTACATATTTATCTCCTGCACGCCGTTTGTAAATAGATAGTTAGATAGTCAGGTGTTATATATATTTGTCACTGCTTCCAGGGTTATTTTTATATATATTGTGTGCTGTGCATATGTTGTATGATATTTGCATTCACGCTTGTATGTATGCTTGCATTATTGCATTTGCAATAAAACATTATTTTTGCACCTTAATTCCTGGTTCCAGTGTCTGTATACTGCAAACTGTGGTCAAACCCTGTTTCTCCGTTCAGGCCCCTGACAGGTTCTTTGCCAGATACCCTTTTTCGAAGGCGGAGGCAGTGGATGCATTAACTGTTCGATGGGGCTTTCGTGTGGGATATGTGTTTCCACCTATACCCATGATTTACAAACTTCTCAAGAGACTACAACAGGAGAAGGTCATACTAGTGGCAGTCATTCCCAACTGGCCACGCCGGCCATGGTACCCACGTCTGCTGCAGATGGCAACACACAACCCAATTGCCCTTCCGTTGAAGAAAATTTACTATCGCAGGATCCGATAATGCATCCCGACCCGGCCAAACTCAACCTAATGGTTTGGAGGTTGAGCGGAAGAAATTGGAGAGCTTAGGTTGCAATCCCCAAGTAATTAACACCCTACTGCATGCAAGAAGACCGTCAACCAATAGAGCTTACCACAACATCTGGGACAGATTTACAACTTTTGCAAAAGTGTCTTCCTTTGATCCACTACATTCTCAACCGCAACAGATACTAGCATTCCTCCAGTCAGGAGTAGAAAAGGGACTCAGCTATAATGCTATAAAGGTACAGATATCAGCATTAACCGACTACCGCTGGGCTCTTCATCCGCTAGTCAAACAATTTATGCTGGCAGTTATTAAGATAAAACCACCAAGGAAAGCAGTGTATCCCCAGTGGGACTTACCGCTTGTTCTAAACTATCTCACAGGCAATCCGTTTGAACCCTTAGATTCCTATTCTATCTGGAATTTGACTCTAAAAACCTGCTTCCTGGTAGCCATCACCTCAGCCCGCAGAGTCTTGGAACTTGGGGCGTTAAGCTGCAGAGAACCATATCTGGTCTTCTACCACAACCGAGTCCAACTGAGACCAGTGGAACATTTCTTACCCAAAGTGGCAAAGTCCTACCATCTGAATCAAGAACTATCACTCAGTATTCAAGGAGGATACAACCTCGGCCATTCATACTTTGGATGTTGCCAGAGTCCTAACAGCATACTTAGCAGCAACTGAACCGATCCGTAAAACGGACCATCTGTTTGTTGTACCAGCGGGATACAGAAAGGGGCAACCAGCCTCCTCCAGAACCATAGCTTCCTGGTTGGTTAAAGTCGTTCAAGGATCCTACAGGGCTATCAACTTGCAACCTCCAGAAGATGTCAGGGCGCACTTGACCAGAAGCATGTCCTCCTCCTGGGCGGCCTATTCAAATGTGTCCATTGCAAAGATTTGCCAAGCAGCAAACTGATCCACAATCAACGCATTTATATCACATTATAAAGTGGATGTGTCTGCATCAACATCTCTAGAGTTTGGGAGAGTTGTTATCTCCTCCTCTATGTCTACTTCATGAATACATTCTCTGTGTGTTTTCAGCATATATATGACTCCCGCCCTTTATTTTCTACTAGTTAGATCCCAATGTGCTGCCATGGAGACATAAGGAAAGCGGAAAATTGTATACTCACCAAACGGTAATTTTCCTTTCCTGATGCATCCATGGCAGCACATGGATCCCACCTGATTATTCGGTAAGTTAATAGTTACAAAGACAGCGAGCACCTCCTCTCAAACAAATTTAAATATTCACTTGTCCTATGAGGTGGTGGGGGCGGAACCACTACCCAATGTGCTGCCATGGTTGCATCAGGAAAGGAAAATTACCGTTAGGTGAGTATACAATTTTTTTCGTTTTCAGGGAGTGTCTTTATAAAAGAATAAAGGTCATGCTGAGAGTTGGACCAGCCCAAAATCTGTCTGTAATGTCAGATTTCTACTAATTACTATAAATGCCAGCAACATAGGAGAGAAGTAATTGATGGCTTGATTTACTCAGGAAGAAACATACTTCTTATTTGTATGGGTTTTAAATTTTAAGATTTTTGTGACAGTTCCTCTTTAAAGAGAACCAGAGCTAACCTAAAGAAAAGATTCTATACATACCTGGGGCTTCCTCCAACCCCATATGCACCGATCGATCCCACGCCGCCATCCACCGCTGCCCGCATCTAGGAGAACCGGGACCCCGCTCTGCCGCCAGTCTAGCGTAGCAGAGGTGCTCTCTTTCCGTATGTCTGCAGCAGTGTATGGAGAGATACGTAGAGGGCGCACTTCTCCTGCGTAGAACGGGAGCCGGTTCTCCTAGATGCAGGCAGCGGTGGATGGCGGCGTGGGATCGATCAGCGCGTATGGGGCTGGAGGAAGCCCCAGGTATGTATAGAATCTTTTCTTTAGTTTAGCTCTGGTTCCCTTTAGGGGAGGGAGGGTAGGCAGCCAGTCTCCAGTAGGTTAAACAACTGCATTTAAGTGTTAACACATGTGAAAAAGAGAACCGAGAGCCCAATATAGTGTAGTACTTATTAAAATGGGTATAAAGAAAGAGTACAAGGTTATACTCACAAACCAGGGCTACCTCCAGGCAACCACTGTGTAGGCAGGTGAGGAGATTGTCCTGTCCTCACTCAGGATTAAAGGAGAACTGTAGTGAGAGGTATATGGTGGCTGCCATATTTATTTCCTTTTAAGCAATATCAGTTGCCTGGCCGTCCTGCTGATCCTCTGCATCTAATACTTTTAGCCCTAGACCCTGAACAAGCATGAAGCAGATCAGGTGTTTCTGACATTTTTTGTCAGATCTGACAAGATTAGCTTCATGCTTGTTTCTGGTGTGATTCACACTACTGCAGGCAAATAGCTCAGCAGGGCTTGCTTAAAAGGAAATCAATATGGCAGCCACCATATACCTCTCACTACAGTTCTCCTTTAAGAAGTCACGCTCTGTAGAAGGAGAAAGTAAGGGGTATCCCCCTCCACCAAGGGTGGATATATATACAGTGGTGTGAAAAACTATTTGCCCCCTTCCTGATTCTACTGTCTACCACAAAATCCTGAAGGAGAATGTCCGGCCATCTGTTATTCAACTTAAGCTGAAGCGATCTTGGGTGCTACAGCAGGACAATGACCCAAAACACACCAGCAAATCCACCTCTAAATGGCTGAAGAAAAACAAAATGAAGACTTTGGAGTGGCCTAGTCAAAGTCCTGACCTAAATCCTATTGAGATGTTGTGGCATGACCTTAAAAAGGCGGTTCATGCTAGAAAACCCTCAAATAAAGCTGAATTACAACAATTCTGCAAAGATGAGTGGGCCAAAATTCCTCCAGAGCGCTGTAAAAGACTCCTTGCAAGTTATCGCGAACGCTTGATTGCAGTTATTGCTGCTAACGGTGGCCCAACCAGTTATAAGGTTCAGGGGGCAATTTCTTTTTCACACAGGGCCATGTAGGATTTGAGTTTTTTTTCTCACTAAATAATAAAAAACATCATTTAAAACTGCATTTTGTGTTCAATTATGTTATCTTTGACTAATAGTTAACGGTTTTTGATGAGCAGAAACATTTAAGTGTGACAAACATGCAAAAGAATAAGAAATCAGGAAGGGGCAAATAGTTTTTCACACCACTGTGTGTATATATATATATATATATATATATATATATATATATATATATATATATATATATATATATATATATATATATATATATATATATATATATATTGATGTAGACCGGAACAGAGACGCCAAAAGTATAAAACTGTTTTTCTACTTTTGGCGCCTCTGTTCCTGTCTACATCAACTTAACACATGTAATTATTGACAGCTCTTGTACCAATTCTGTTCGATGTTGTTTGTTCCTGTCTGCACTCTCTACATGTACTACCTACTACTAAGGGCTAGTTTTGAATTATATTTACAGTGGGATGCGAAAGTTTGGGCAACTTTAATCGGCATGATTTTCCTGTGTAAATCGTTGTTTGTTATGATAAAAAAAATTTCAGTTAAATATATCATATAGGAGACACACACAGTGATATTTGAGAAGTGAAATTAAGTTATTGAATTTATAGAAAGTTTGCAAAAAATGTTTAAACAAAATTAGGCAGGTGCATAAAGCGTGCAAAAAAGAAATGAAATCATTATTTAGTAGGTCTTCCTTTTGCAGAAATTACAGCCTCTAAACACTTCCTGTTAGAGATGGCTCGAACCTCCGATTTTCGGTTCGCGAACCTCGAACGCGAACCTCCACAAAAAGTTTGGTTTGCGCGAACTTTCGCAAACCGCAATAGACTTCAATGGGGATGCGAACAATGAAAACTAGAAACATTTATGCTGGCCAGAACAGTAATGGAAAAGATGTTTCAAGGGGTCTAACATCTGAGTTTTTGCATGGAGGAATGGGATACACGCCAAAAGTTCCGGGGGGAAATCTGGATTTGACGCACATCAGCGTTTTAAGGGCAGAGATCACATTGCATGCTAAATTGGAGGCCTAAAGTGCTTTAAAACTAGAGATGGCCCGAACGGTTTGACCGCAAACTTTGGTGGTTCGTGTTCGCGGGGAACTGTGAACTTTATGGCGGTTCGACCTACCCCCTATACTACATCATTAGTGTCAACTTTGACCCTCTACATCACAAACACAATTGCTAACTTCCAGCTAAAGCAATCTCCTGCCTTTATCTGGTCAGCAGACACCAGTCAGCCAATCAGGTGTACTGTTATACACCCTTTGCCTTCTGTAGCAAATCTAGCAGGAATTGCATAAATTAGCATTCAGGTGGGAGGCTTCGGTTGGATGCAATCGTAGATTGCATCGTTTTACAGGGACGCCCCATGTAGGCACATCTCCCACACGGTCTCCTCCCTAAACCCTCACCTGTCAACCGCATCCTGGAAGCTGCAAAAAATAAATTTAAAATCACAAACACTGGTCGGCACGACAGCCGGGGGCCCCAGGTCTCTCTTACTAGCTGGGGCCCCCAAACCACCATGCTATACCTAGAGGGAAGTGTGGGCAAGCCCTGGACCTCTCACCTCCAGGGAACTCACCCCCACCTTCTATAAACTGTCGTGACAGCTGCACATTTGTAATACCCATCACTGCATATACCTACCTGTTGTTCAGTGCACACACCTACCTACGTGAGCGGACGCAGTGTGATATTTAATACCACCAGTCACTGTACCTGTTCACGGTACCTTTTGTATGTGTGTGTGACAGCTGTACATTTGTAATACCCATCACTGCATATACCTACCTGTTTTTCAGTGCACCCACCTACCTACGTGAGAGCACGCAGTTTCACTGCACCTGTTCACGGTACCTGTGTGTGTGACAGCTGCAAATTTGTAATACCAGTCATTGCATAATTGTTCACAGTACCTGTGTGACCACACACTGTGTAATATACCACTCCGTGCATACCTGTTAACTACACCTGTGTGACAGCTGCACATTCTACTGCATTCCTTTCACTGCACCTGTGTGACTGCACATTGTATTAGTCAAGTCATTGCATACTTTTCACTTCATCCCCCCCCCCCCCCGATATGGACAAAACAGGTAGAGGCAGGGGCAGACCCAGAGGAAGGCCACCCGGCAGGTCTGTTCGAGGTCGTGTTGACGTGATTTTGTGCGGCCCTGGCCCAAAGTACAGTGCTCAGAAGAAGGCACGTCTCAACTCCCAAGATTGTCAGGACGTGGTTGACTATTTAACACAGAACACCTCATCTTCCGCAGCCACCAGCGCTACTACAAGCACCACATCCACTGCATTTGACACCTCACAGGAATTATTTGGTGGAAAATTAACTGATTCACAGCCATTATTGTTGCAACAAGATGAAGGCGCTAAGCAAGTTACACCACCTCATATGTCTGAGTTAGGCGACACTATGGACGTAACGTGTGAGGAGGAGGATGATGAAGTACCTGCTGTTGGTGCAGTTTATGAGATGTCTGAGGCAAGCAAAGCTGGGGAGAATGATTATGATGATACGGATGTCACGTGGGTTCCTAATAGACAAGATGAGCAAGGGGACAGTTCAGAGGGGGAGTCGCACAGGACTACTAGGAGACGAGTTGCTGAAAGAAGCAGGGGGAGCTAGTCTTCAGAAACAGCTAGTGGCAGTGTCCGGCGCCATGTATCGCCACCTATGGACAGCCAGCCAACATGCCCTTCAACGTCAGCTGCTGAGGCCACCATAATGCCCACACCCCAGCGGGGCTCAGCGGTTTGGGCATTTTTTTGTGTGTCTGCCTTAGATCAGAGCAATGCCATCTGTTCTCTCTGCCACCAAAAATTGAGCCGTGGAAAGGCCAACAGGTGCGTAGGGACAACTGCCTTACGAAGGCACATGGAGAAAAGGCACAAACTGCAATGGGAAGAGCACCAGAGGAAAAGCAGCACACAAAAGAAAAGCCACCCTCCTTCTCCTGTTCCTCCTTCAGGTGCATCATCTTCAGCCTCTTTCTCCCTTGCACCTTCACAATCACAGCCACCCTCCTCCACTCTCACCTTGAGTGGTTCCTACTCCTCTGCCCACAGCAGCAGCCAGGTGTCCGTGAGGGAAATCTTTGAGCGGAAGAAGCCAATGTCTGCCATTCTGGTGGCTTGGCGGAACTGACAGCTGGCTTGGTGGTACTGTTAGCTCGCCAGCTGTTACCATACCAGCTGGTGGACTCTGAGGCCTTCCAAAAATTTGTGGCCATTGGGACACCGCAGTGGAAGATACCAGGCCGCAATTATTTCTCCAAAAGGGAACCTAAACTGTACCATGAAGTTGAGAGGCAAGTGGTTTCATCTCTGGCAAACAGCGTTGGGTCAAGGGTCCATCTGACCACCGATGCCTGGTCTGCCAAGCACGGTCAGGGCAGGTACATTACTTACACAGCCCATTGGGTCAACCTAGTGACCGCTGGCAAGCAGGGAGTACGTGGCTGTGCAGTGGACCAACTTGTGACACCTCCACGGCTTGCAGGCAGACCTGCTGCCGCCTTCTATCCTCCTGCTACATCCTCTTCGCTGTTGTCCTCCTCCTTGGCTGAGTGGCAGTTCAACTCTACTGGTGCTGCGATCTCCTCTCCAGCTACACAGCCCCAGCTCCCCAGGGCCTATGCTGCATGCCAGGTACAACGGTGTCACGCTATGTTAGACATATCTTGCCTCAAATCGGAGAGTTACACTGGAGCAGCTCTCCTGGCTGCTCTTAACAAACAGGTGGATCAGTGGCTGACCCCGCACCAACTGGAGATCGGCAATCTCATTTCGGCTTTGAATTTGAGAATGTTGACACATGTACCCTGCATGGCACGTGCTGAATCTCATAATTCAGAGATTTGTGTGTAAGTACCCAGGCTTACAGGACGTCCTAAAGCAGTCCAGGAAGGTGTGTGGGCATTTCAGGCGGTCTTACACGGCCATGGCACGCTTTGCCGATATTGAGCAGAGAAACAACTTGCCGGTGAGACGCTTGATTTGCAATAGCCCGACTCACTGGAATTCGACACTCCTGATGTTCGACCGCCTGCTACAACAGGAGAAAGCCGTCAAACTGTATCTCTACAAATACAGTCAAAGGACACAGTCTGGGGAGATGGGGATGTTCTGGCCAAAGTACTGGACACTCATGCAAAATGCCTGCAGGCTCATGCGGCCGTCTGAGGAGATGACAAACCTGGTGAGTCGCATTGAAGGCGCCATCAGCGACTTGATCCCATATGCTTTCTTCCTGGAGCGTGCCATGCGTAGAGTGGTGGATCAAGCTGTGGAGGAGCATGAACAGGAACAGGAGGAAGAGTTGTGGGATCAATTCTCATCAGAACCAGATGTTTCCTCAACACCTGCGGCAGCACAGAGGGGAGAGGAGGAGGAAGAGTCGTGTGGGGAAGAGGAGTCAGATGATGAGGAAGGTGTTGTTTTGGAGGAGGAGGTGGAAGAACATCTGCAGCAGGTGTCGCAGGGGCTTGTGCTGCTCAACTTTCCCATGGTATTGATCGTGGCTGGGGGGAGGAGGAGAACTTTACTGACATCACTAAGGAAGAGCAAGAGGAGATGGATAGTACGTCTGCATCCAACTTTGTGCAGATGGCATCTTTCATGCTGTCCAGCCTGTTGAGGGACCCCCGTATAAAAAAACTCAAGGGGAATGAGCTGTACTCGGTGGCTACTCTACTAGACCCTCAGTATAGGCACAAAGTAGCGGAGATGTTTCCAAATCACTAGAAGGCAGAAAGGATGCAGCACTTGCAGAACAAGCTGGCAACTATGCTTTACAGTGCGTTTAAGGGTGATGTCACAGCACAACGGAATAAAGGTACCACTGCCAGTAATCCTTCTCCCATGTCCATGCAGGCAAGGACAGGACGCTCCAGCTATCTCATGGTGATGTCCGACATGCGGACATTCTTTAGTCCAACGCCTCGCCTTAGCCCTTCCGGATTCACTCTCCACCAACGCCTGGACCGGCAGGTAGCCGACTACCTGGCCTTAAGTGTGGATGTAGACACTGTGAGCAGCGGCGGTGAACCCTTGGACTACTGGGTACGCAGGCTTGACCTGTGGCCAGAGCTGTCACAATTTGCCATCCAACTTCTGTCTTGCCCTGCCTCAAGCGTCCTGTCAGAAAGGACCTTCAGCGCAGCTGGAGGCATTGTCACTGAGAAGAGAAGTCGCCTAAGTCACAAAAGTGTTCAGTACCTCACCTTTATCAAAATGAATGAGGCATGGATCCCGGAGGGTTACTGCCCGCCCGAAGACTAAGTCAGTCCCCGCACACAGCATCTCTGCCTGCACGCCGTGTGACTGGCTGCCTGCCCCATGACTAAGTCGGTCCCCACACAGCATCTCTGCCTGCAGGCCACTTGACTGCCTTCTCCGCCACCACCAACAGGGTCCAGGACTCCAGGCGGATTCCTGAATTTTTAAGGCCGCTGTGTCAATTCCCCTTCTTGATCATTACCTTGCCGTGGTGAAGGGGCTTGCGTATCACAATGAAGCAATAACCGATGGCTATATGAGTGTCTCGGGGGGGGGGCACACCCAAGATAATAAGGTCGTTGCTTCATTGTGGACAGACCTAATTCAACTGGGCAGTCACTGTTGTTCTGTCATTGAGCTACCTCAGCCCAGCGACCATATGGGCTCAAAAACCACCATGGCCTGCACTCTCGCCATGGTGCGCACCAGTCCAGCATGGCTGTCACTACACAAACAGCTGTTTGCGGTGCGTTACACGGTGAGTTTGGTCTGTCAGTGTGAAGCACATCTCTGCTGTGGTGAAATCATCCTATTTTCACCTTAAGAACATCGCAAAAATCAAGCACCTCATCCCCCAGAAGATCTACCAAATTTAGTTCATGCCTTCATTACCTCCCGACTGGACTACTCTCTACACTGGCCTTCCAAAAAAAGGTCTTGTACCGCCTACAGCTGATACAGAATACTGCTGCCAGACTGCTAACCAACCAAACCTGTCACTGCCACATAACGCCAGTCCTGCACTCCCTTCACTGGCTACCTATAGAATGGAGGGTCCTATTCAAGATCGGCCTACTGACATTTAAATCCCTGAATAATCTGGGCCTGGGATACATGAAAGATATGTTGCAGCTGCGTAGCAATCCCCGCATTCTCAGATCCACTGGTTCTAATAATCTAGTCATACCCAGAGTCCACTTGGAAACTTTTGGTCCCAGAGCCTTCTGTCATACTGCCCCTACGTTTTGGAACGCCTTACCTCAACTGATCAGGACAGCTCCATCCCTGGACGTGTTTAAATCCAGACTGAAAAACCACCTGTTCAGTTTGGCATTTGCAGAAATATAACTTTTGTTGTGTGAATACTTCATCCTACTACCAATTACTGAATCTGAGAGAGCCTAAGCGCTTTGAGTCCTATGGGAGAAAAGCGCTATAGAAATGTTATTGTATTGTATATTGTATTGTTGTATTGAAGCAGTACTCTAATTACACTACCTGATTGATGTATACACATGCAAGATGTTTTAAAGCACTTTATGTGATGATCCGCTCAGCTGGCTGCACAGGCAGACAGCTGTTTGACCATTCCTCAAGTCTGTGGGCTGCAGGTCTCTGGAAGAGAGACCTGTCTTCACTTTGCAAGTTTCAGACCTGCTCTGCTGCTGAGGAATTTGCATACATTTGTCATGCAAATTGCCTAGCCGCCTCCTTTGAATGCTTGCAGCATAAATACCATGTGATCCCACAATCCTTTGCTGGTCATGATGGTTTGTTACTACTAAAACACTCCTTTAGTGTCAGCCTTGCTATTGTTTGCTAAAGATTATCTTAGAGTAATTCCTGGGGACTGCACTAGGCAATCCTTCTAGTGCAGTCAGGTTGTATTATCTGTATTGCCTGTCTTGTCTTGTCCTTGCGATTGCACTGTCGCCAGCGGTTGGCGATGGTGAATCGTTTGGTCCAGTACCTGGATCGCACTTGCTCTAGCGGTAGTGGCAGTGGATCTCTCTAGTCTATGTCTTGGAGTTTTACCATAGCTGCGGTTGCTACTGGTTACTCCTTCTGTCTGTCTTGCCATGTGGATCACACTTGCTCTAGTGGAAAAAAGCAGTGGATCCTGTTGGTTCTGTTTCTGTACTTGGATCACACTTGCTCTGGTGGAAAAGAGCAGTGGATCCTGCTAGTTCTGTTTCTGCACTTGGATCACACTTGCTCTGGTGGAAAAGAGCAGTGGATCCTGCTAGCTCTGTTTCTGTACTTGGATCACACTTGCTCTGGTGGAAAAGAGCAGTGGATCCTGCTGGTTCTGTTTCTGTACTTGGATCACACTTGCTCTGGTGGAAAAGAGCAGTGGATCTTGCTCTCTCTGTTTCAGTACTTGGTTCACACTCGCTCTGGCGGAAGAGCGGTGAATACTATCTACCCTATTCCTGTTTTCCGTTCGTCTGTCTGTCTTGTGCGAACGCTTGCTGTAGGCTCGGTGAGGTAACTGTTTAGCAAGCGTTCACGTTCTCTATTTCGTGTTTGTCTGTTATTGGTTAGTCAGGTTGGCATGCTTGTCTCTGTTGCGCTTATCGTGCGGAGACCGCGCAGTAAACGTGTTCACCGTTGCGAATGAGTGCGGTGTTCGCGTTTAGCTAGCGTTTGTTATTTTCTTTACCTTCTGTTTGTTGTTTGCTGTGCCTTTGCTACTCTCGTGCTTTGTTCTGTTCTGCCTTGTGTCACTTCTGGCAATCGCCTCTCTTCCGCGATTGCGTTCCCGCTTTGTTTCTGCAGATGTGTGTTCGCCGTTGCCGGGTGGCGACTAGATTGGGGAACACACATTTGGTCTGTCTCTGTGCTCTCTCTCTTTAAGGGCTATCTTGCCCTGCATCGCTTCCCTTCGTACAATTCCTATCTGGCATCTGTGGCTGTGCAGAGGATCTGTTCCTCTGCACTCCACAGCTCCATCTGCCGGCAGGAATTCCCCTCTACAGGTGCAGAGCACCATTGCTGGGTTCTCTCAGATTATACGCTTGTGGAGGATATCCGCAGTGTCAGCGCGCATCCTGTGCGCTGACTACGGGAATAATTCCACAATCGTTACACTTTAGGCCTCCAATTTAGCATGCAATCTTATTTCTGCCCTTAAAACGCTGCTTTGCGTCAAATCCAGATTTTTCCCTGGGACTTTTGGCGTGTATCCCACTCCGCTATGCAAAACCTCAGATGTCAGAAGACCCCTTGAAACATGTTTTCCATCACTTTTGTGGCTAGCATAAATGTTTCTAATTTTCGAAGTTCGCCTCCTCATTGAAGTCTATTGGGGTTCACGGAAGTTCGCGTAAACCGAACTTTTTGCGGAGGTTCACGTTTCGAGGTTTGCGAACCAAAAATTGGAGGTTCGAGCCATCTCTATTTAAAACATCTTGCATGTGTATACATCAATCAGGTAGTGTAATTAGAGTACAGCTTCACACTGACAGACCAAACTCACTGTGTAACGCACCGCAAACAGCCCCCCCCCCAAGACACTCATATAGCCATCGGTCATTGCTTCATTGTGATACGCAAGCCCCTTCACCGCGGCAAGGTAATGATCATGAAGGGGAATTAACACAAGTACATGCCTTTTGTTTTGTTGTTGCAGCTACAGTGCAGCCAGAAAAATTAGGCAGGCATATACACGCACCAGAAAAATTATTATAGCGGCCGCTGCTAGCAGAAAATTCAGGAATCTGCCTGGAGTCCTGGACCCTGTTGGTGGTGGTGGTGGTGGAGAAGGCTTTCAAACGGCCTGCAGGCAGAGATGCTGTGTGAGGACCGACTTAGTCTTGGGGAAGGCAGTCACACGGCGTGCAGGCAGAGATGCTGTGTGTGGGGACTGACTTAGTCTTCGGGCAGGCCTGACCGTGCTTTGCAGACCAGGCATCCGTGGTCAGATGGACCCCTGACCCAATGCTGTGTGCCAGAGTTGTCACCACTTGCCTTTCAACATCACGGTACAGTTTAGGTATCACCTTTTTTGAGAAATAATTGCGACCTGGTATCTTCCACTGCGGTTTGTGGCTTTGCATTTGTGAGCTGCTTTTCCTCAGGTGGTCATCCCATTGCAGTTTGTGCTTTGTAATCATGTGCCTTCATAAGGTAGTTGTCCCTACGCGGGTCTTGGTCTTTTTGGTGGCAGAGAGTACAGATGGCATTGCTCTCATCTGAGGCAGACACACAAAAACATTTTCACACCGTTGAGCCCTGTGATGATGGCACTTTGGTGTTGGCTGCCGATGGAGTTTTAAGTGCCAGAATCAGAGCAGGAGGACGAAGATATGTCACGCTTCCGTGCGGAAGCTGAGGAAGATGACGTGTTCTGTGTTAAAGGGACACTTAAGCCAAGAATTAAAAATCAGTTTTACTTGCCTGGGGCTTCTACCAGCCCCCTGAAGCTGTCCCGAGCCCTCGCAGTCACTCACAGAGCCTCTGGTCCCTCGTCGCCAGCTGGTTTCGTTTTCACTGACAGGCCCTGACAGGGAGTCGGTGGGCTTTCTGTGCCTGCGCAGGCCTGGCCACGTGTATCCTTCTTCATGTTCTCATCCTCAATAACGTCCTGCACAGGTGCAGGACACTATTGTGGACGGGAATGCAAAGAAAAATACGAGTGGCCAGGCTTGTCGGGCCTGTCAGCGACAACAAAACTAACTGGCGGTGGGGGACCAAAGGCTCCATGAGTGACTGCGAGGGCACTGGATAGCTGGAGGGGGCTGGTAGAAGCCCCAGGAAAGTAAAACTGATTTTTTTTATTCCTGGCTTAAGTGTCCCTTTAAATAGTCAACTACATCCTGACAATATTGGGGGTTGATGGCACGTGCCTTCTTCTGAACACTGTACTTTGGTCGAGGGCCGCACAAATCACGACAGCGCGACCTCGAACATACCTCCCAGGTGGCCTGCCTCTGGCTCTGCCTCTTGATTTGTCATTATTGGGGGGGGGGGGGATGAAGTGAAAGGTATGCACTGACTTGACCAATACAATGTATGGTTACCCAGGTGCAGTGAACAGGTTGCAGTGACTGGTATTACAAATGTGCAGCTGTCACACACACACACACAGGTACCGTGAACAGGTGCGGTGACTGGTGGTATATAACACTGTGTACGCTCATGTAGGTAGGTAGGTGCACTGAACAGCTGGGTATGCAGTGATTGGTATTACAAATGTGCAGCTGTCACACACACAGGTACCATCAACAGGTGCAGTGACACTGCGCTAACTGTGATGTAGAGGGTCAAAGTTGACCCTAATGATGTAGTATATGGGGCGGGTCGAAGTCGCATATAGTTCGCGGTTCCACGCGAACCACCGAAGTTCGCACGAATAAGTTAGCGTGCAAACCATTCGGGCCATCTCTACTTCCTGTAGGTTCCAATGAGAGTCTGGATTCTGGTTGAAGGTATTTTGGACCATTCCTCTTTATAAAACATCTCTACTTCATTCAGGTTTGATGGCTTCCGAGCATGGACAGCTCTCTTTAACTCACACCACAGATTTTCAATTATATTCAGGTCTGGGGACTGAGGTGGCCTTTCCAGAACATTGTACTTGTTCCTCTGCATGAATACCTTAGTGGATTTTGAGCAGTGTGCAGGGTCGTTGTCTTGTTGAAAGATCCAGCTCTGGCGCAGCTTCAGCTTTGTCACTGATTCCTCGACATTGGTCTACAGAATTTGCTGATACTGAGTGGAATCCATGCATCCCTCAACTTTGACAAGATTTCCAGTCCCTGCACTGGCCACACAGCCCCACAGCATGATGGAACCACCACCATATTTTACTGTAGGTAGCAGGTTTTTTCTTGGAATGCTGTGGTTTTTTTTCCTGCATGCATAACGCCCCTTGTTATGCCCAAATAACTCAATTTTAGTTTCATCAGTCCACAGCACCTTATTCCAAAATGAAGCTGGATTATCTAATTGCGCTTTAGCATACCTCAAGCGCCTCTGTTTGTGCTGTGGGCGGAGAAAAGGCTTCCTTTGCATCACCCTTGTGACACAGCATCTCCTTGAGTAAAGAACGCAGAATGGTTAAACGATGCACAGTGACTCTATCTGCAGCAAGATGTTGTTGTAGGTTTTTGGTGCTGGTCTGTTGATTGACTCTGACTGTTCTCACCATTCATCGCTTCTGTCTATCCAAGTTTTTCTTGGTCTGCCACTTCGAGCCTTAACTTGAACTGAGCCTGTGGTCTTCCATTTCCTCAATATGTTTCTAACTGTGGAAACAGACAGCTGAAATCTCTGAGACAGGTTTCTGTATCCTTTCCCTAAACCATGATGGTGAACAAACTGTCTTCAGGTCATTTGCGAGTTGTTTTGAGACCCCCATGTTGCTACTCTTTAGAGAAAACTAAAAAGTGGATGGAAACTTAAAATTGACCCCCTTAAATACTCTCTCATAATTGGATTCACCTGTGTATGTAGGGCAGGGGTCACTGAGCTTACCAAGCCAGTTTGAGTTCCAATAATTAGTTCTAAAGGTTTTGGAATCAGTAAAATGACAAATTTTACACCTGCTTAATTTTATTTAAACAATTATTGCACACTTTCTATAAAACCAATAAACTTCATTTCACTTCTCAAATATCACTGTGTGTGTCTCCTATATGATATATTTAACTGACATTTTTTACCGTAACAACCAACGCTTTTTACAGTAAAATCATGACCAGCGTTCTCCACAGAAATTTTTTCCAGCCGGGTGGCGTGAAAAAGTAGCCGAGTGATGCCCGATGGGGAATGCAGGGGTGGTGCTAATGCTTACTGCAGAGGAGGATGAAGAGGCAAACCAATGTACCTGCTAAGTACACACAATGCAATTTTGACAGATTTACTGTCAGATCGACTATTTCCAACATGTCCGATCTGATTTTCGATATATTTTCTGTTCACCTCTATGGGAAATCGATTGGAAAATCGATCGGAAATCAGATCGAACATAGTCGATCTGACAGTAAATATGTCAGAAAATTGCATTGTCTAAAAGATAAGCAACAGCATAATAACATTTAAAGACAAAAAAACCTCTTTGGGGGCGTGGCTTGATCACGGACATGTGAGGATGCTGGCGTCCTAAGCTCTCTCTCACCCTCCATGCTGCTGAGAGTTTAGCCCCATGTCTCACCAGCTTTCCTGGATGTTGAGCAGTCCGTCCAGCCGTTTGTGATCCTCTGTGAACCTCCCTCCTCCCTCTGTGAGTCTCTGTGCTAGCGCTGTTTTGCTCTCCCTGGCCGGAGGACTGGGGACTGTTACAGTGTTTGATCTATCTAGTTTGTCTGGCGTGAGAGCCTGTGAAGCCGTTGAAGTTTGTGAAGCCTGTGAGCCTGAAGGGAAAAGACTAAGCCAGAGAGCCTGACATCTGGCATCCCCTGCATCCCCTGTGTGTGGATCTCGCTTCTGTGTCTCATGCGGAGGAAGAAACGTGGGGGGCGAGAGATTGAACCTGCTAAGAGTGGGCAGGGCCGGATCAGCAGATTTCTGCGCCCTCTGGAGCATCGTATAGTTCTAGAGAAGGGTGGTGGCTCCAGAATGGCATCTCCATCTCCAGAGGCTGACCATACTTCAAGCAGGGTCTCAGCTTTACTTCAGACGTCTTCTTTGGCATCCCCTGCTCCCATCGCTTCTACAGCCTCACCGATCCCAGGTAGATCGGCAGATCTGGAAGTTAAGGTAATACCCCCCACTATGACTGGGACTGTCACTAAAGAGGCTACTGGGACTATTGTGAAAACACACATCAATCCCGATAAGTTAAAGGTGGGAAAGCAGCAACAGCCGCAACAACAGCAGCAGCAGCCCCCTCATGCATTGGTGGGGAAATCAGTTATCTCAGGCACCCCTAAAAAATTGAATGCATCCAATATTCAGGCTTCCCCAAGTCAGCTGCAGCCCCAGCAGAGGGCGGCAGGGTCCCCGGCTCAGCGATATTCATTGGAGGGAGGTTGCATCGAGAGAAATCTCAGAGACTATATACAAGAGTGTATGGGGGTATTGCCAACTAAGGATGATTTTGAGAACTGTGTTGCTCGTATGGAGACAGTGTGTCGTAACGAAGTGTCGGCCCTTAAAGAAGATATTAAAGCTATAGGAGGCAGATTGGAGGAGGTCGAGCATAATCAGGAGGATGTGCAGGCTCGCTTGGATGTTCAGGAGCAGCTAATTGATCTATCCTTTGCTATGCAATTGGACAATTTTGAGAATAGGAGCAGGCGAAATAACCTGCGCTTACGGGGTCTCCCAGAGACTATTAAATCCCCGGATCTTGTAGCTACTATTACAGAGATCTTCAATAGTTTATCAGAGCAACCAGGTGATTCCCCTATCGAGATCGATAGGGCTCACAGAGTTTCAGCACCAAAACACATAGATCCCTCTAAACCGAGAGATATTGTGTGTAGGATTCATTTTTTTTCAGTAAAAGAGAAAATACTCAGGGCTGCACGTCGGACACCTGATATTCTCTTTGAAGATGCTAAGTTGTTAATATTGCCGGATCTATCTCGAATGACTTTACAGATGCGGAAGGCATTAGGTCCATTATTAACTGTGTTAAGTGAGAAACAAATCCCATTCCGTTGGGGATTCCCTTTCCAGTTGATAGTCAAACATGAGGGGCGATCGGTAGTCTTCAAGTCGCCTGCGGATTTGCCTAATCTCTTGCAGACTTTTGATCTCCCGACAATTAAAATTGGAGACTGGCCATATCTTTATACAATAGCTTCACGTTCAGAAAGGGAGAAGTGGCACATGAAAGGGTCTGGGATATTCGAATAAATTCACTAGAAAAATAAGGTTACATGTTTTTCCTTATTCCCCCTATCTTAACTTTGGGGATGGGAGCTGGGTGTTTTACTTTTATATGGGGTTGACTTAGGGAGTGTCTCTCTTTTTTTCCTTTTTTTGCTTGCTTTTTCTTTTGTTGGCTTTTTGCGTGGGAATAAATAAATATCTGCAGTGGTATATGTGAAGGATTTTGTGGAAAGTTGGGGGGAATTGGCGAGGGGCTGGCCTCGGGACATGGGGGGTGGGGGTGGAGGTAAAGTACATAATAGTGTCTATGGACCTCTTAGCCCCACCGCACGCTCACTGGACTGGACAATCGACCAGTCTTGTGATTGGTGTTTATGTGCTGCAGAGTGGCGCTCGCCCATACAGGATGGGCGCTGGCTCTAGGGGATGCGGAGTTCGGCCTCTCACCCCTGGGATATTGTCCCCGGGGCGAGGGGCCGTGTTCGGCCCCCCTTATTTGTATTTGCTTGTTTTTTGTTGCGTTTTTTTTTTTTTTTTTGTGTGTGTGTGCTTGGAATGCAGTCTATTGGGATTGGACAGCTATGATCCCCTTCCCACCAGATTATGGGTAAATTAATAGCTATGACATTTAATGCCAGGGGTCTGAACGAGCCGAGGAAAAGATCCCAGATCTATATAACACTCATAAACAGCGGGTGTCGATACTAATTATACAGGAAACGCATTTTAAAACGGGAAAGATTCCTCTGGCTCATTCGGATCTCTACCCAAAATGGTTTCATTGCACTAATCCTGAGAGTAAATCAAGAGGAGTCTCAATCGGTTTCCATAGAACATTCCAGTTCGATTTGATTGATAGTAAAGTAGATAATACTGGGAGATTCATTTTTTTGAAAATTAAACATTTGTCTCAGATTCTTACTATTGCGGGAATTTACTCGCCTAATAAACAACAAGGGAAAAGATTGTTGGGGTATCTTTCCGATCTTCGGAAGTTTATGGAAGGCTATGTAATTGTGGGGTCGGATCTGAATCTTTCTCTGGACCCAAAGTGGGATTCCTCGTCCGGTAAAACTACAATTCCACATAATATTTTATGTAAGATTAAACATAGATTGCAGGAACTTAGGTTGGTCGATGGCCAGAGGGTTATGAACCCGTCGGATAGAGACTATACTTTTTTTTCTCCTTTACATAACTCATATAGCAGAATAAGATCATATGTTAGTGTCTCACCGTTTATTAGATCTTCAATTTCAGTGTAAGATTGGTCAGATGTGGTGGTCTGACCATTCTCCTGTGATTGGTTCATTTGTGCTCGGAGATAATCCTAAGTCTGAATTTGTATGGCGCTTGAACAGTGGTCTTTTGGAGGACCCTTTATGTAAAAAAGAACTGCTACACGCAATTGCTGATTTTCATATAACACATGTCGGGGATCCTTCTTCCCCTCAGATCAGATGGGAAACTCTGAAGTGTATTTTGCGTGGGATTCTTATCTCACACGGAGCACGCATTAAGAAAGAGCGTGCCCATCAGGTGTCCACGTTGTTATCAGAGATTTATGACTTGGAGACTTTGCATAAGACACACAGGGATCCTGGAACAGCCATTAAATTATCTAGCGTAAGACACGATTTGTTAAAAATTCTAGATGCCAAAACTCTCTTTTATAGAGAGAAACTCAAGTCTCGGTTATACGAATTGGGAAACAAAAGTGGTCATGCTTTAGCGAGATTTATCCAGATCAACGATGTCCTATATTCCAAAGATAAACTCCCACTCAAAGGGCCTGTTATATAAATCAAAAGACATAGCGGATACTTTTAAAGAATACTATAGCTCACTATATAATATTCAAGGTAAATATCATAGTCTTTCAATTGGTGAGTTGAAAGAAAAAATTAATGAATATCTCTGGGGGAGTAAAAGACCGGGGATTCCGAAGGAAGAATCGGGGGCACTAGAGGGGGATTTCTCAGAGAGGGAATTGATAGCAGCTATTCAGGCTTTAAAAAATGGAAAAAGCCCAGGGCCAGATGGCTACACTGCCCCTTTCTATAAAGTTTTCCAGAAAGAGCTGGTTCCGATGTTATTAGAGGCTTTCAATTCTATCTCGGCTTCTAGCACTTTTCCCCTTCAGGCCTTACAGACACATATAGTGGTCCTACCTAAGCCTGGTAAAGATCAAATGGACTGCTCGGGTTATAGACCTATTTCACTGATCAACCTGGACATTAAGTTGTTTGCCAGGCTGATAGCCAATAGGCTACGACCTCTAATACCTCATCTGATACATGGTGACCAGTCCGGATTCGTCCCTGGTAGAGAACTGAGAGACAATGTGCTTAGGGTTATTACTCTGATTGAGCTGGCTCAGCGCACAGGGATTCCCAGCTGCCTGGTTTCCATTGATGCAGAGAAGGCGTTCGACAGGGTCAATTGGGCGTTTTTGGAGCTGGTCCTCTGTCATGCCGGTCTGGGGTCTGGTATGATTGGGAGGATCATGTCCCTATACACTCTACCGACAGCAAGAGTAAGAGTGAATGGCATACTGTCAGACCCCTTCAGTATCCACAATGGTACCAGGCAGGGGTGTCCCCTATCTCCATTACTCTATATATTAACTATAGAACATCTTGCTAATGCTAGTAGACAAAACTCTTCTATGATGGGGCTCCGAACCCGGACTGGTCACCATAAGATATCCTTCTACGCGGATGACGTGCTCCTATTCATCACTTCGCCAAAGATCTCGCTACCAAATGTACTCTCTGAAATCTTTAGAGATCTTAGCAATTTTAAAATAAATACTTCTAAATCCGAAGTCTTAAATATCAATCTATCACGAAAGATGTTGCTTGAATTGAAAACTGTTTTTTCTTTTAAGTGGAAAGATCATCATATATTAAATATCTAGGAATCCAGATCCCCTCATGTCTCTCTAATCTTTATGAGCTAAACTATACCCCATTGTTACATCAGGTCTCGAGAGACCTTGCTTCCCCGACATATGGCTAGCCCTCTTGGATGGGACGTATTAATGTACTTAAAATGGACATTCTCCCTAGGTTTCTACACGTAATGCAGGCAGTCCCCTTAAATATTCCTAAAGATGCCTTTAAATCAATTAGATCAATGTTCATTAGATACATATGGGGTCATAAGAAAGTCCCGCGCCTCCGGTATGCTTTGCTGTCAAAGAGTAAAATGAGGGGGGGATTGGGCCTACCCGACTTGGAATTGTACCATAGAGCAATAGCACTGTCCCATATAATAGACTGGTTTCACAGCCATGAAACGAAGCAATGGGTTAAACTGGAATCCCAGATAATAGATTTGAATGTCAGGGCTTTACCCTGGATCCCTGTGTGTCTTAGAAAGTCTTTAGTTGATCTCCCCTTGCTGGTATGGAATGTAATGACAATTTGGGATGCCTTGTTGTCAGGAGGGGGATCTCCTTTACTGTATTCATCTATTCCGAGTCCTCTCACTCCCATTTTTGATAATTTGAGCTTTGCAGTTGCAGTTGGAGCGAATAATTTTTTGGGCCTTAATAGAAGGGACTGGCCAATGATGGGAACTTTTTTGGTTAATGGGTCCCCTCCCCCCATCGGGGATCTGCTATCTGCAGGCAGTAGCAGCCCCAACATCTCACAATGGTTACAATATCATCAATTATGTAGTTATGTTAAATCCCTTTCACTCTCATCTCAGTTAATGAGGAATTGTACAGCCTTTGAGAGCCTATGTCTCAGTGAACATCGACCAGAACATGCCATCTCAAAAATTTATAAAATACTGTTGGATGTTTCTCCCAGTCAGTTTAATCATATCTGCTCACAATGGGAAGCAGATTTAGGCAAACAGTTTACATCTAGTGACTGGAAAAAGGCATTGGCACTGACGCATGGGGCATCGAGGTCAAGTAAAGTACAGGAAAGGAATTATAGGCTCCTGATCCGATGGTTTCGTACCCCAGCTCAGATTTCAAAATGGCAAGAGGGGGGCTCGGACATATGCTGGAGATGTGGGAAAGAGGTAGGGGATTATTTACATATGTGGTGGGGGTGTGATAGCATTTCTCACCTATGGAGACTAGCTTTCAAGTGGTTGGAGGAAATGAACTCATGTCATATAGCCCACTCCCCAGAGATTGCGTTACTCTCAATGTTTCCAGGTCCAATAAAAAACTCAAAGGGGTCTATACTTGGCCATTTGATGTCCTCAGTCAGATATCTGATAGCCAAAAATTGGAAAGTTGACGCCCAACTGGGGACAGTAGACCTGGCTGAAGCCCTAAATGACACAATGAGGATGGAGGAATTAGTAATGTCGGCACCAAATAAGATGGGGAAGTTTTATAGTCAATGGGCAACTTGGTTGAAGTTCAGGGAGAGGCTCGGGGTAACGACTTTGATTGGAGACCGTGGGAAGCTGGTGGAGGATAATATGTAGTAGGATCTGAAGGCTGTGCATTTGGTCGAATAATCCAATTGGGCTGTGTTTTGTTTGTTTTTTTGGTTTTGTTTTGTTTTGCGATTGGTGTGTGTGTGTGTTATGTTAGCTCTTAATTAAATTTGGGTCTGGAATATTTTCAGGACCACCAAGATTTTAGCTACTGAGAATACACCCAGTATTGTGGTGTTACCATTGAATTATATCTGTACTGGCATGTTTTGGTGGCTGTACTGTTTTATATTATTGATTGTATATTTTTTCGACTGAAAATAAAAAATAAAGATTGATAAAAAAACAAAACAAAAAAAAAAACCTCTTTGTTACAGCTGATACAAGTACTACAATAAATTTGCACTGTTACTACTTCCTGCTTTCATGGAAGCTGACATATTGTTAAGCTCATGTGAAAGCACAGGAGGTTATTTTCTGTGGCAGTCAAGTGACACAGAGGGCTTGATTCACAAAGCCGTGCTAACTGTTAGCACCGTGGTGAAAAGCCCATTATCACACCTAAACTCAGTTTAGGCGTGATAAAATAAACTCATGCACAAAGTGTTGCGTGTAAAGTTTTACGCGCGCAAAGTTTATGCGCGTAACACCATTAAACCCTTTGCGACGTTTCGCGCGCACAGGACTTAGCGCGCAAGTTTTTCCCTCAATGCGGTGCTAACCTACTTAGTGCAATGCTTATCACGCCCAAAAGGCTTTAGGCATACTAACTAGGTTAGCACCGCTTTGTGAATCAAGCCCAGAGAGAGATACAACTACATCTTGTGATTAGGCACAGATGCATGCCTCTGTGTCCCCACACCGCCGCTCTCGGAGGTAAACACAGGGAGAGGGATTCCTTTTACAAAATGCCTGCAAGGGGCGTTCCTGCAAGGTTTCCAGAGCTGCCATTGGGCATCTCTCTCTCCCTGGCCATGCCCAATGCCTCCCTGAACACCGGATTAGAGACACACAGTCTCTCCATGCAGCGTCGTGACCAATAGGTCACAAAAGTGAAAGTGGGCCATTGCGGCCCACAGGAGCGGCAGTTTATAAGGCTAACTGATCCGCTCAACCCCCGTATCAGGTAGCCTACTTTCTTTTATTTTTTTGACCCTTATTACCTTACACCTCTGACCAGTGGAAGTCAAAATCAAAATTCTACTATTGTTACATGCTGAAGTTTACTATATTGTTTGCATTTGATGGATAGCCTTATGCCATATTATTTTGTGCTGTTTGTTTTTTTTCACAAAGTGTCATTTTTCACTAACTTGTGACAAAAAATAAAATCTTCTATGAACTCGCCATACACCTAACGGAATACCTTGGGGTGTTTTCTTTCTAAAATGGGGTCACTTGTGGGGTTCCTATACTGCCCTGGCATTTTAGGGGCCCTAAACCGTGAGGAGTAGTCTAGAAAACAAATGCCTCAAAATGAGCTGTGAATAGGACGTTGGGCCCTTTAGCGCACCTAGACTGCAAAAAAGTGTCACACATGTGGTACCGCCGTACTCAGGAAAAGTAGTATAATGTGTTTTGGGGTGTATTTTTACACATACTCATGCTGGGTGGGAGAAATCTCTCTGTAAATGGACAATTGTGTGTAAAAAAAATCAAACAATTTTCATTTACAGAGATATTTCTCCCACCCAGCATCTGTATGTGTAAAAATACACCCCAAAACACATTATACTACTTCTCCTGAGTACGGCGATACCACATGTGTGGCACTTTTTTGCACCCTAACTGCGCTAAGGGGCCCAAAGTCCAATGAGTACCTTTAGGATTTCACAGGTCATTTTGTGACATTTGGTTTCAAGACTACTCCTCACGGTTTAGGGCCCCTAAAATGCCAGGGCAGTATAGGAACCCCACAAATGACCCCATTCTAGAAAGAAGACACCCAAAGGTATTCCGTTAGGAGTATGGTGAGTTCATAGAAGATTTTATTTTTTGTCACAAGTTAGCGGAAAATGACACTTTGTGAAAAAAAACTATTAAAATCAATTTCCGCTAACTTGTGACAAAAAAATTAAAACTTCTATGAACTCACCATACTCCTAACGGAATACCTTGGGGTGTTCATTAGTGGGGTTCCTATACTGCCCTGGCATTTTAGGGGCCCTAAACCGTGAGGAGTAGTCTTGAAACAAAAATGACCTGTGAAATCCTAAAGGTACTCATTGGACTTTGTGCCCCTTAGCGCAGTTAGGGTGCAAAAAAGTGCCACTATTTCTTACAGATCCTATCACAGAGCTAGCAAGGGCCTTGTCTATTATACAAGAGGTGGGACAACATTCAGGGTTTAAAATCAACACAAATAAAAGTGAGATTCTGCCTTTGTCTAAACTAGCCAATGTACGAGACCTGGAGGGTTTGGGAATTAAAATTGCAAGAGGGAAAATTAGATATTTAGGGATAGAGATAGGGAAAGATCCATGTTCATTGTACGACTATAATATATCCCTTCTGATAAAAGCGGTAATAACCCAAATACAAGGGTGGAGTAATATTCCACTGGGGGTATCTGGAAGAGCCGCTCTACTGAAGATGATCAGTTTTGGTAGATTGCTATATCCCATGCAGGTCCTTCCGCTTCTATGGAAGCATAGGGATGTGATATCTTTGAACAGAGCATTCACAAAATTTATATGGAATAATAAGCGCCCACGTATTAAGCTGAGCAGACTGCAGATCCCAAAGGAGATGGGAGGTTTGAGCATCCCTAATATTAGGAAATACAATCTGGCATGCGTATTTAGACATGTCAGAGATTGGGTGACAGGGACAGAGGAGTTCTCGAATACTGAATTGGAATGTCATATTGCGGAACCCTGGAATCTAACGGGTTTACTACACACAAATTGGCCAGAGCTACCTCTTCGTTTGAAACACAACATAGTGTACAGGGATATTTTATTGGCATGGAGAGCAGTGAGAAAACTCTTTGGGCTCCCTTGGAGGATATCTAAATATGCCCCCTTTGAAGGAAATCCAGGGTTCAAACCAGGGTTAACGCAGGCAAATTATGTGAACTGGGCGGAGAAAGGCATTACCAAAATCGGGAATTTACTAAATTTAAAGACACACAAATGGCTAACATTTGCAGAGGTGACGAGACAATATGGCATTCCAAAGTCAGATTTCCTAGCATATGGGCAGGTCAAATCCTATGCAAAAGCGAGGCTGCGGGATACAACCGTCATAGCCCAAATCCACCCATTTGACAAATTCTTAAGACCGACAGGAGAAAAAAAATCTCTATCAGAGATACTGAAGGACCTAGCAGATCTAGGGGCTCAGAAGCTAGCCATTCGCAACATGTACCCATGAATTAAATACTTCACAGAACAAAATCTAGAACTTAAAATCCTAGAAGGAAATGCTAAAGACAGGCAATTAATTGTTAGTGAAACATGGAGGGAGTTGCATCTACTCATGATTTATCAAGCCAAATACGCTTTTAATATACATTACCAGGTACCCAAACCAGGATTTATTAATCATTGCCTGAAATGTAGCCTACCCCAAGCAGACATGGTTCATTGCTTATGGAAATGTACTCTTATCCAAACTTTCTGGGAAAAAGTACTAAGATATGTGAACAAGTTAGGCCATTCGACCATACCAAAAGGACCACATGATCCTTCTTTTTAATGCTACCCAGAAGGAGGACTCTAACCTCAAGATATCTGATCTGGAACACGTGATAATTATTGCCGCCAGAAAGTCTATATACAATAGATGGATATACCCAACGCCACCCTCGATATGGGATCTGAAGGAAGAACTTAGGCATCTTATGTTGCTGGAAAAGCTAGACGCTACTATGCACAAAGAAAAAGGCACCAAAAAATTCTTCAAAAAGTGGAAACCTTACTTGTTGGACACCTTCTCTTCAGAAGAACTAAGCAGCATTGTGACTCCTTTCAAATATACCAAATGGTATCTCAAGGCACACATAGCAGGTACCTTAGGCCCCCTGAACTTTGGACTATAAAATCTGAATCAGACAGATACTGGCTCGAATGATACCAGATGCAGGTGGACTAGACCATCAATAGGTAGTTTGACCAGAGAGTGGTTGGGGGAGGGGGATGGGGGAGAGTGGAGGATGGGAGGGGGGATAAAGAGGATGTTACCACTTTAGTTCAGCTAATGCATATGGCACTACCAATCTCATATACTGTTATTTCATCGTATGTGGATTAAAGCTGTTATTTAAAAAGCAATAAAAACACTTTGGAAAAAAAAAAAGTGCCACACATGTGGTATCGCCGTACTCAGGAGAAGTAGTATAATGTGTTTTGGGGTGTATTTTTGCACATACCCATGCTGAGTGGGAGAAATCTCTCTGTAAATGGACAATTGTGTGTAAAAAAAATCAAACAATTGTCATTTACAGAGATATTTCTCCCACCCAGCATGGGTATGTGTAAAAATACACCCCAAAACACATTATACTACTTCTCTTCAGTACGGTGGTACCACATGTGTGGCACTTTTTTACACCCCAAGTGCACTAAGGGGCCCAAAGTCCAATGAGTACCTTTTAGCATTTCACAGGTCATTTTGCGACATTTGGTTTCAAGACTACTCCTCACGGTTTAGGGCCCCTAAAATGCCAGGGCAGTATAGGAACCCCACAAATGACCCCATTCTAGAAAGAAGACACCCAAAGGTATTCTGTTAGGAGTATGGTGAGTTCATAGAAGATTTTATTTTTTGTCACAAGTTAGCGGAAAATGACACTTTGTGAAAAAAAAACAATTAAAATCAATTTCCGCTAACTTGTGACAAAAAAAATAAAACTTCTATGAACTCATCATACTCCTAACGGAATACCTTGGGGTGTCTTCTTTCTAAAATGGGGTCATTAGTGGGGTTCCTATACTGCCCTGGCATTTTAGGGGCCCTAAACCGTGAGGAGTAGTCTTGAAACAAAAATGACCCGTGAAATCCTAAAGGTACTCATTGGACTTTGGGCCCCTTAGCGCAGTTAGGGTGCAAAAAAGTGCCACACATGTGGTATCGCCGTACTCAGGAGAAGTAGTATAATGTGTTTTGGGGTGTATTTTTACACATACCCATGCTGAGTGGGAGAAATATCTCTGTAAATGGACAATTGTGTGTAAAAAAAAAATCAAACAATTGTCATCTACAGAGATATTTCTCCCACCCAGCATGGGTATGTGTAAAAATACACCCCAAAACACATTATACTACTTCTCCTGAGTACGGCAATACCACATGTGTGGCACTTGTTTGCAGCCTAACTGCGCTAAGGGGCCCAAAGTCCAATGAGCACCTTTAGGCTCTACAGGGGTGCTTACAATTTAGCACCCCCCAAAATGTCAGGACAGTAAACACACCCCACAAATGACCCCATTTTGGAAAGTAAACACTTCAAGGTAATCAGAGAGGGGCATGGTGAGTCCATGGCAGATTTCATTTTTTTTTGTCGCAAGTTAGATAAAAAATGGAAACTTTATATTTTTTTTTTTTGTCACAAAGTGTCATTTTCCGCTTACTTGTGACAAAAAAATAATATCTTCTATGAACTCACTATGCCTCTCAGTGAATACTTTGGGATGTTTTCTTTCCAAAATGGGGTCATTTGGGGGTATTTATACTATCCTGGAATTCTAGCCCCTCATGAAACATGTCAGGTGGTCAGAAAAGAGATGCTGGAAAATGGGAAAATTCACTTTTTGCACCATAGTTTGTAAACGCTATAACTTTTACCCAAACCAATAAATATAGGCTGAATGTTTTTTTTTTTTTAATCAAAAACATGTTTGTCCACATTTTTCATGCTGCATGTATACAGAAATTTTACTTTATTTAAAAAATGTCAGCACAGAAAGTTAAAATCATTTTTTGACAAAATTCATGTCTTTTTTGATGAATATAATAAAAAGTAAAAATCGCAGCAGCAATCAAATAGCACCAAAAGAAAGCTTTATTAGTGACAAGAAAAGGAGCCAAAATTCATTTAGGTGGTAGGTTGTATGAGTGAGCAATAAACCGTGAAAGCTGCAGTGGTCTGAATGGAAAAAAAGTGTCTGGTCCTTAAGGGGGGTAAAGCCCATGGTCCTCAAGTGGTTAAGCAGTGTCAGTTTTAATCAGAATTATTTATTTTCCCAAGCATGATAGGGACACGCCCGGAATTGGGTTTGGCACTTACATAGCTCAGCACATCATATTTACAAAATACAATGCAAGACAATAAGACAATAGCACAAAGACAGTAACAGACCGTGGAGACTAAACGCCAAAAATAGGTGGTGACACAGATACACCTCAGCATCAACTGGTGAACGCCGGGGGAGGGAGGGGACCCTGGTGGAGTGGGGGTACATGGCTGGAGTTTAAGTGTAGTTTAAGATGTTGACAACGGAGGGGAAAAAGGAGTACCAGTGCCTTTCAGTCTTGGTGGCAATAACCCGAAACCTCAGGTTTAATGACAGTGGAGGTACACTTTAAGCCTATTTGTAATTTCTAAGTGTGCTCTTAAGTATATGGAATGTCTGTATCTGTGAAAGTATATTAGAATTTTCAAAATATTTATTATTCTTATCTTAGGGCAGTGTGACAGCTATGACTGTTTTCTACCCTTTGGACACTGCACGACTCAGACTACAAGGTAAAGAAACTATCTTTCTGGTGAAGTTAGATGTGTAGATGTGTGTTGGTGTAGCTAGCTATATGTATATTTATTTATATATGTAAAATATTTAGTACCATATTGAGATTTGTATTTTGTTTTACCAAAAACAAGTTGTGTGTTTTGTAAAACATCCAGTTGTCCACAGATGAACGAATAATTAAACCTTGTTGATAAGAAGCAAAGGAGCGTGAGGCACTCCCCTGAGAATCCTCAATAGATGTCAGCAGGTGAATACACAGAGAATAAACAAATGGATCTCGCCTCTCCTGCAGCAACCATGGTTCCAGATGCTAGATGTGTGCTCCGTTCTTGTGTAGTAGAAGGAAGGCAACAACTTTGCAGAATAGGAGTAAAAAAGCACATACTCCAACCCTCTGGTTCCAAAGTGGTTTATTGGCATCCACAGTGACATTAAACCTTATTGCGGGAAGCGCTCCTAGCCGAACATCATCCTAGAAAACGGCTAAGGCAGATCTGGAGGTGGGGTAGCAGGCACTGAGGCGGAGCTGGTGATGGCTGTTTCGCGTCCTGCTGGACACTTGGTCACACTGCATTCCACTAAAGGAGGTGATGCGCATACCTCCGGTATATCTGGTGCAAAACACCGCCCAACCGGAAGTAGCGTAGCACCAATGGTTGGAGTCCAGGAGGGCAGCATCAGGACATCCAAGCACGTGAATACACTATGAAGGCCGCGAGGGGGCGGGGGGGGGGGACACATTTCTAAAGGTGCTCCGCTGACATATTGCACTTAAATGTCATGCAAAGGGTTATGCGAACAGTGAAATTGACGCATACAGCACCAAAGTACCTGCTGCTGTAAAAGACAATAAAACCTACAACAGAGGACCATATAATTAAGCACTCCCAAGGGTGCATACATGTTAGCCCTCCTAATCACCTAGTGAATGTGTCTCTAATCCAAAAGCCCTGATACAACCCCCCCTACACACACACACACATACAATTTGTGATGGTGATAACCAATGAACACCCATTAAAAAGTGTATGTTTTCAAATCAGGAGGTTAGCGCATACAAACTAACAAATAACTATAACTGGACCTAAACAAAAAAAAAGGGATATCTGTATTCGAATTGTATGTGTGGGGGGGGGGGGGGGCGTATCAGGGCTTTTGGATGCAAGACACACTCATTAGGCGTTTAGGAGTGCTAACATGTATGCACCCTTGGGAGTGCTTAATTATATTGTCCTATGTTGTAGGTTTTATTGTCTTTTACAGCGGCAGGTACTTTGGTGCTGTATGCGTCAATTTCACTGCTCGCATAACCCTTTGCATGAAATTTAAGTGAAATTTGTCAGTGGAGCACCTTTAGTAATGTGTACCCCCCGCGGCCACCATAGTGTTTTCTCGCGCTTGGATGTCCTGATGCTGCCCTCCTGGACTTCAACCATTGGTGCGACACTACTTCCGGTTGGGCGGTGTTTTGCACCAGATATACCGGAGGTATGTGTGTCACCTCCTTTTAGCGGAACGCAGTGTGACCAAGCGTCCAGCAGGACGCGAAACGGCCGTCGCCAGCTCCGCCTCAGTGCCCGCAACCCCACCTCCACTCCTACATGTGCCTTAGCCGTTTTCTAGGATGTTGTTTGGCTAGGAGCACTTCCCACAACAAGGTTTAATGTCACTTTGGATGCCAATAAACCACTTTAGGACCAGATGGTGCACATGCTTTTTTCTCCTATTCTCCTATAACAAATAACCAAATACATAAAATATCTTTGGAATTCTTACAGAAGTAAAACTGGCTTCAGCCAAAAAATAACATAAATATCTTTGTTAATTGGCTGTCTGTCAAAACGTTGGACAAGGTTAACTAGCATTACAACAGAAAAATGATCGAAAAGTTTGTTACTTTTATACATATACATCCTGTTCAGGAATAATTTTTGTATATACCATGTTATTTGTATTCAAACCTATAAGGATCATAGGGCTTGATTCACTAACACAAATAGCGGGAGTAACCTGCTGTTACTCTCGCTATTTAACACTGTGCACCTTAATGCACACTATTGGTAGCAGAGCGTGCATTATTCCTTCTTGTCTTGTCAGAATAACGCTCACTATGTCCAGCATAGCGAGCGCTTGTAGCTAAGGCTGTGTATTACCTGTAACAGGCGCTCTGATCATCCCGCCCGGGACTTTAAAGTAAGTGATCCTGGCACTCTGATCGGCCCAATAGACTGCCTGTCACATGATTGAGTGATTGTTTGCCAGTAGGAGGTACTTCTATCTGTCATAGCTCAGATTTTCAAGTAGTGCATTTGAACTGAGGTCTCTACTGATCTCTTCACTTATTACTTTGCACTAACTTGAGGTTAATTATCTGGTGTTGTCTAGAGTTACTCCATGACTGTGTGACCATTTACCTATTGTATACTATCCTATACGGGTGGTCTTAGTCCTGGATGATTGCTATATCTAGGTTCACCTCTCACCCTTTACATCAGTGATGGCGAACCTATGGCACGCGTGCCCGAGGCGGCATGCGGAGCCGTCTCTGTGGGCACGCGTGCTGTGTCCGCCACCATTAATAATTTTAATTAATAACCCCCGCAGCCAAGAACTCCGAGTCCGCATGTCATGTGTCTAGAGGGGGCGGAGCAGGACTAGCATCCGTGCACGGAGATTCTTTTGAATGTTCCGCCCCCACCCCCTCTCCACTCTGCTTGCTGGGGCGCCTGGTCAAACGTCAGCGCGGGACTTTCGGCTGGCTGCAGGAAGATCATCGGGGAGCTGCAGGCCGCCGCCAAGAGAAGAGACTTCTGCCAGGTGAGTAAATACTTATTTTTTTTTAACAGGTTACAATATTTTCTGTTGAAACGCTGGCCACATTACGATTTTTTTCTAGTGAAACATTGCTGTATGACGATTATTTTCTGTTGAAACGCTGGCCCAGTTAAGATTTTTTTTCTAGTGAAACATTGCTGCATAATGATTATTTTCTGGTGAAAGATTATTATTATTGATTTATAAAGCGCTAACATATTCCGTGGCGCTGTACAAAGTAAGAAACAAACATGGGGTACATAATACAGACAATACATTAGCGGCTCAATTGATAAGGAGCATCGCGGCCGCATCTACTCGTGTAGATGCGGCTTTAGCTTTGCTTGAATCAGGCCTGGTGAAGCATCAGATAAGGGATATATACGGGGAACTGGTTGGAAGCAAAGCATGTGAACGTACTCTATGCTGAAAAGGAAAATGGATAGCTGTAGGCCTATTGTTAGATGATGAAGCCTGATATTATGCCCTGGAGGCAGTTAAAAGATTTTCTCTCTGTCGCGGACCGTGCACTACAACTGTACATATTGCATCAGGAATATCTAACCCCCAGTCGCATAAATATAACCCAGGTGCAAGCATGGCCTGTCCTAAATGTGGTGCAGATTGCCCCTCCTTCTTTCACTTAAATTGGGAGTGTCCACGGGTAACAGCCTTTTGGCTGCAAGTTCTGACCTTGCTTCACAACAGAGTTCGCTGCTGGTTACGCTGGACCCTGTGTTGGGTGTTATACAGGACGAGGGGCTCCAGGCTTGCACTAAAACATAAATTAGAGAAACTCTGTTTGTAGCTAGGCAAGAAATTGCCCTAAGATGGCTCTTTGCTTATTCTCCATTATTCTCCTGTTGGAAAAAAAGGCTAGACAATGGCCTGGTATACAAAAAGTTAGTCTATACGCACAGGGGTCACGTCAAACAATTACATCTGATATGGGATGGATGGAAGGGTAGGGCATAAACCTTCTCCACTCAACTCATATGTTACCTTTCCATAATTGTCCCAAAGTGTGCCATGCTTCTATCCTTAATTGTGAACATCATATACCTAGACAAGTATGTTGGCACATGAGCGCTTCGGTACGATATAGTCCCTCTGTGATCCTTCTCCCTTGGTAATGACCATTTTGGTAATGGATATGTTGACATTCACTAAAACTGCATATAATGTATCTCTTTACTTGGCTATGAGATCTGCTTTATCTTATATGTACCATGTAAAAAACTGTTGGTTTCCTGCAATTCCAAAGCTATTTTATACTATCTGCGCATGTACAAAATTGTAATTTTGTATAGTAAACTTCTTCTTGGTAAAAGAAAAGGTGTACAGCATGTGAGAAAGACCACAATTCTTCAGGCAACCAAGTATTATAGAATCCTTTAAATTATCAGTAGCCTTAGTGTGTATGTGGGCAGCCAACTCGATCTCTAATAGTAGAGACAACACATCTTTAACCTGGAGACCTGGAGAGTCCCAGTTTCTAGCCAGGACCCTTCTGGCAGTAGACATACTACATGTTGCATAAACCTGTGTGCTCAGTATTTACATTTTGGGGGTTTGTCACCCAGCAATAGTACAGTGGGACTAAAGGGGACCTGGCAGGAAAGTACAGTGGAAGCTCTATTCCAGACCGAGCTGCAGAAGATTTGTGCACCAAGGCAGGACCAACAGACATGGCATAAGGTTTCAATGGAGTCACAGCCTCTAAAGCAGAATGTGAACCGTATAACACACACAGTGTAAAAAGTTTAACTAGCTTTACTTAGAGAAGTACATGCTATTGTTAGATAAGGTCTGACAACTGTAGGCACCTTTCTTTTCTGACAGAAAACTCCCAATGTCCACTTTCTATTAAAGCGGACCCAAACCAAACATTTTTTTTTTAATTCAAAATATTTAGTTGCACCACTCTGACACATACAAAGATAAATAACCACTCCTTCAAGCCTATGAGCATTTCAGTGCATGCTTTTCACCCTTCTCTTTTCATAACTAGGGTTATACAGGTGGCAGCCATTAGCAATTCCTCCTTTGCCGGACACCTCCTACTCCACCAGTCTGCCGGATTCTGTCCTATGAAAGGAAGGGAGGGGCTCCTCCAATAAATGTAAAATATTTTATATTTTTCATCATGCAGCTGAAAAAAGGCTGCTATTTATTATTATAATTTAGAAAACAAATTGTATTTCTGAAATCTTGTATTTGTAATTTGGGTCCACTTTAAAGGGATACTGTAGGGGGGTCGGGGAAAAATGAGCTGAACTTACCCGGGGCTTCTAATGGTCCCCCGCAGACATCCTGTGTTGGCGCAGCCACTCACCGATGCTCCGGCCCCGCCTCCAGTTCACTTCTGGAATTTCTGACTTTAAAGTCAGAAAACCACTGCGCCTGCACGCCCGTGTCCTCGCTCCCGCTGATGTCACCAGGAGCGTACTGCGCAGACACAGACCATACTGGGCCTGCGCTGTGCGCTCTTGATGACATCAGCGGGATCAAGGACACGGCAACGCAGGCGCAGTGGTTTTCAGACTTTAAAGTCTGAAATTCCGGAAGTGAACCAGAGACGGGGCCGGAGCATCGGTGAGTGGCTGCGCTGGCACAGGATGTCTGCGGGGGACCGTTAGAAGCCCTGGGTAAGTTCAACTCATTTTCCCCTGACCCCTCTACAGTATCCCTTTAAAGACAATCTGTACTCTAAAATTCTTACAATAAAAACCATACCATTCTATTCATTATGTTCTCCTGGGCCCCTCTTTGCTGTTTCCGCCACTCCCTGCTGCAATCCTGGCTTGTAATTGCCAGTTTTAGGCAGTGTTTACAAACAAAAAACATGGCTGCTAACCAGCATGTGATAGGCTGAGAGAAGCTCAGTTTGTGACTCATATAGAGCCTGGAGGGGGCATGGAGAGGGTGTGTATAACTTCTACCTATCACAGCAGAGCAGCACATTCCTGCATGAGCCGACAAAGCTGACAAAGGAAAGAAGATTATATTATATAACAGAGATAATACAGCCACTGTGCAACTAGGAAAGGCTGCAGTAAGACAGGCCACATTAGAACAGGTATAGGAATTTATAGGATAGAAGAAATAAGGCTGCACATTTTGTTACAGAGTCTCTTTAAAGGATAGATGGTTTTCTCTGTGTATTGAGATCATTGAGGGCAAAGTACAAATGTGATATTAGGCCTTTCTCTAGAGGACTATACTTGCAAATGACATAAAAAGGATTATAACTCAATTCTCACTCATAAAATTTGCTAAGAAAAAAAAACCAAAACAAAACCTGGTGGAGTCTAAATATCTCACGAGGAAGCAGATAGTAGTTTTGTATAAAATATTGGGTTTTTTTTTCAACTTTCTTTTTATTTAGATTTACAGCTTGTTAATGCGAAATATTACAAAGAAGAATACAAATATCTTACAAGTATCTAGCATAAAGTGTCAGCATCGTACTTAAACAGAACTGACCACAAATCGGCATCGTACATAAACTTGTATGAAATATTGTAAGGTCATTATCTTAAAAGTCCTGACAAATCTGCCAACTGAGGTCAATTTATGGAGAGTCCACCATTGGAAGGTGTTTGGTGAATGCCCCGGGACAAAATCAGAGTTTGAGGGACTGAAGAGAACATATGAAGCAGCATGTTTTCCAGATAGCTAATGATTGAGTCGCAACTGGCGATTCAGCTGTCTAGCCCACATTATCCTCTTAAGGGAGAGTGATAGAGTAGGTAGGTTTGTAGTGGCACACCTTACCGTATGGGTTGGGTGCATAACCTTAGGTGCAAAGCAACACCCAGAGTATAATGATCAAGTTCATAGAACGTTTAGTACACCAGGCTTCTCAATAGCAAAAGTGTAATGTTGTTCAAAGCATGTGTCAAAACACAATACGTTAACAATTATTTCAAGGCCACGCAGGGTCCCCTTCTTCAGAACAGTGCAGACAGCCATATCTCTGCACTTTTCTGAAGAAGGGGATCCTGCGTGGCCCTGAAACAATTGTCAAGGTATTGTGTTTTGTCACATTCTTTGAAGAATAAAATTACGCTTTTGCTCTTAAACGAGAGTGGAGACTATAGGTCCGACTCCAGTTTGACCCACAAAGGGTCATGTTTACTAGCATTAATCACGACCAGCTTGACTAGCTGAGCTGCTTTGTAATAATTTGCAAATGATAGCATACCCAGATCTGCAATATATTTTGATAATGTAAGAAGCTTTCTATCTATCCTATGGCATCTATTTTGCCCCATAATTGCATAAGTTTACCTATATCCCCCATGGGTACTACAATTGGAAGGACCCAGAACTAGAAGTGAACTACATCTAGCTCTGCACTCGTAATCTAAATTACGAGTACATCTTGCTGGTCGCAGCAGTGTCTATTAAGACACAGCTGCTCAGCCTGAGGACGCCAATCCCAGAAGTCCGCCGAGATGGTGTCCATCGTTACCCGAGCAGATGGGGCTGGTTTCTCTGGAAACGCTTTATGAAAAGCTTTTATTAGTTTTGGTGCATGAATATTTTTTTGAGCTATCTATAAGTTTTCTTCAGGGCCAAGGCCCTTCCATTGAACCAAATACTGAATTGTACCGCCTCTTCTTCTGGAATCCAGGACAAATTAAATACTGGGTGAATTTGAAGAATACTGGTATTCCAATTTGAAGGCCACTGAACTAATCTTTTTGCAGATAGGAAAATGGTCAATGAACTTGAGCCCCAATTTCCTAGAAGGACATGTCAACTTCAGATTAATAGTGAACAACCATACCTGGTCTCCAACTTGAAATTCCAGACTCTTTTTCCACTTCTTGTCTGCAAACCTCTTTACCCTCTCTTTGTCTTTCTGTAAAATGGTCTGGAGAAGACTTATGGTGGCCATACATGGTACAATAAAAACGTTAGATTATCCCGTTTATTCGATCTAAATGATCGAATCGAATGAAAGTTGAAAATATTTTTATTTTCGATCAAGAAATTCGAACGATTAGCCCATTTTTTCGAGTAAAATCGATCGGACATGCTGGAAAAATCTTTATATTCGATCTAACGGAATAGTCGAACTAAATTATATAATCGAAAAAAAAATTAAAAATTGTACCATATACTGTATGGCCATCTTTAGATTCTTGGTAAGAAACTTTAACCATTCTTATACACTGGGCACCAGACAATCGGAATACACATGAGGAACGGTAGATGGGTGATAGCCAAAATTGGCAACAAAATTGAGTTTGTTCTGTTGACGAATGTATTGAATTGTAATAAGCAAATTCTGCTGTGGGCAGTAATCTCACCCAATCATCCTAAGAGGCAGATGTGAAACAGCGAATGTACTTCTCCAGGGTCTAATTGGTTCTTTTTTGTCTGCCCATTGGTCTGAGGATGATAACCAGATGAAAGTGAAGACTGAATTTGGAACAAAGCTCTTGCCAAAACTTGGAAATAAATTGTACCCCTCGGTCATATATCTGAGGGATGTCTATATAGTCTTTTCTTTTAAGGGTTGGCCAATTTAGTTAGTCAATCCACTAATACCAAAATGGATGTAAAGCCCTCAGATCATGGAAATTCTGCAATAAAATCATTGTAGAGAGAGATTGTGTCTCCTTTATATTCAAGTGATGGAACATTGCACATAACTTTAAAAAGAGCCTCTTTGGCTTTGTAATAAATCAAACGAATCACGAGCTGTTTGGACTTGCCCGCCATAGACTATCTTTCCCCCATGGCCCTGTGTGCTCTATCCATTCTCCATAGATCAGGGGGAAGTCTGGCGCAATCCATTTAAAGAGATCTAATAAATAGTCAATCAGCTGCTCAGAAATAACCTGCATGGAGATACCTTTCACATGGATATTCTTCCATCTTTCCCTATTTTCGTGAGTGAAGACCTTTTAAATCATTTAGGATTATGTGTTGCTCGTCCTTCATGATCTCTTGCCGCTGTGAGATAGCATCTTAGTCTCCAGGGCATCAATGCGATTGCCAATATCCGTAATTTCTGCCTTCAGATCTTTAATTGCATTCAAAATCAAGGTTTGGAGAAAGTCATGCATCAATTGGCAATGTTTGTGCAGACTTCAGTACGTGTTCCCTTATGGAATAGGCCACAATAGCACTAAAACATAACTTTTATTGGTTACAATTAAAATCTAAATAATGAGCAGCAACAAATATATACAAAGATCAAAAGTATTGGTAAGATATCCCCCTCCCCATTATATGGTCTTAGTGCATAGAGAATCAAACTCTTCTAAACTTCCTTCCACATATATGACACAATTAACCTCTTGATGACTGCAGTGCTAAACCCCCCTAGTTACCAGGTTATTTTTAGCGAAATAGGCCACTGCAGCTTTAAGGCCAAGCTGCAGGGCTGCACAACACAGCACACAAGTGATTATCCCCCGTTTTTCTCCCCACCAGCAGAGCTCTCTGTTGGTGGGGTCTGATCGCTCCCCCTGTGTTTATTTATTTTTATTTTTTTACAAATCTTTTTGTTGTTTTTTTTAAATAAAAATTGCTATTCCTTTAAATTTTATCCCTCCCTTCCCCCCTCCCTCCCTCCAGCCGGCCAATCATGGCGATCGGCTGTCATAGGCTTCTGCCTATGAGAGCCGATCGCTCTCTTGTCCCCCAGGAGGACAGCCGTGTCACACGGCCGTCCCCAGTACAGCGCTGCTGCCGATCGCAGCGCTGTACATGTAAATAGACGGCGATCACGCCGTCTAACAGTCTCCCGAGCGGCGATCGCCGCTCGGAGACTGAAGGCGGAGCTCCGCCCCCCAGACAGGAGATGCGCGCACAGCGTGCGCGCGATCTTCTGCATTAGCTGGCCCCAGGGCTTTACGCCGATAGACGTTACGCGGTCCTGGGGCTGCCGCCGCGGCCACGCCCATTGGCGTGACGCGGTCGGCAAGAGGTTAAAGCAGACAGTGCGGGGATACACGATACACCCTGTGCACTAACTAGACATACTTGACATGTTTCAGCATTACACCTTCGTCAGGAGTGAATAAAATATACAGTGCAGTGCATTTACACATCAATATATAACCCCCCCACCCTACATAGCATCAGACTGTCAGCATGTATAGCCCCTGTCAGAGCTGAGTGTTTCTTCCAATGACTAGTCTTATATACTGAGCTAATCTTACCTGCAAAATGGTGCCACCCATGTGGGTGTGGATAGGTTGCCGCACCCAGATCCATGTGACATCCACATTACAGGGTCCCCTCTGTCCACTCACCATAATCGCCCAACAACCCCTCCGTTCCTGCACACGGTATTCAGGCACACACTGTGTGTCTCTGTGTAATGCCGAGAGACGTGGCACCGCTCTAAACACTTCCGGGTTTCCCTCTTTACCCGGAAGTGTGTCATTCCTCATCCCTTCATTTGTGTAGGGTAACCTAGCAACCGCCCCGATATGAGTATACTCAGCGGCACAATCACTGCTTTCCTCGTTGTCATGGTGCTCTTACAGCGGGCAAAGGGCGCACAATGTGTCTTCCGCTGTACTACTGGATAGACATTGCAGAGTTTAGTGGTACAAAATGTATATTAATCCCCTCTTGTCCCTGGACCCCGTCAAGCTAGATTCTATTACAGATCTTTGTGCTGCATCCACACTTTGGGAACAATTAAGATCAATATTATCTGCATAGGTCCCCTGCATTCATATAAATGGGACATCATGTATATTTATAACAATATCTTGACATATGCACACACATCCCCATATTCCATACAACCCGGACACCATAAATATTCATAGGCTGTACCGAGCAGGGTTATTCCCAAGGCATAGTCTGCATAAGAAATCATAGGTGTTGTAGCACATTAAAGGGGAACTCCACATGATAGAAGAGCAAAAGGTGTATTTTCTTTTAGTTTCAATATCTAAAGGGAGGGTCTCTGGGAGGGAAGGTAAAAGGGGGAGGAGGGGAGGGGGACGACAACATGGAGATAGGAATGAATCATTTCTCATTAGACTAGGGGATGTAGTATTATGTGAGATTATGCATTTAGCCCTAAAATATTTTTGGGGGGAATTCTGTGGGTAGAACAATCACACTGCAACAGTGTGCATTTAACCACTATACAATTATGAGGTACCAAGAAATATACTGTTTCAATCTAAAAACGGCGCATACGTAAATCCTTCATTTAGGCCAATTTGTACCATGCAATTCAAACGGAAAATCCATTTTGCTTCAATTTCTCAAAGTATTTAGTCATGATTGCCCCCTCTGGTATTTCTGGGGACCTTTTGAATGCCAAAGAAATTTAGATTAAAAGGGTCCTCCATATGGTGAACCTCATATGTCTGGATACCGCTGTGTCTTTTTTGTTTCTGATGTCCCCCATGTGTTCAAGGACCCGTTTTTTTCAGATGTCTACCTGTTTCCCCTACATATAGTTTTCTGCAGGGGCACATGGGTCCATATATCACACTCTCTGTTTCACAGTTTATAAATGTGAGTATTTTGAAAGTGCGTGTGTCATTAGCATCTATAAAGGTCTTTGTGTGTAAGATGTTCTTGCAAGCCTTACACCTGCCACATGTTCTATAATTGAGAAGGATTATTAATGAATATTGGACCACATGCTCAGTTGCCCGGTGTGCAAAGATGGTAATAATTTGTGTATGAGCACTATTAATGATTCCTAGCAATCAAAATAACTCATGCGCCAAATGCAAATAAAATATTGCAAACACTTTAATAAAATATACCTGTTAAAATATATCTCACAACATATAAAACAATGGTCGGCGTTCAATCAGGCAATCCCCCTTCACAGTAGCATCACTTCAAACTGTCACAGAAAGGGTTAAATATCCCCACCTGCAATAGATCCAACCACTGCTATAAGAAAATGCTACCTAATCGCACTTTAAACGCCTAACTTCTAGTATGCAAGGTTCTTTGTAAGATCTTCTTCGTAGCTACGATGATATTCCTCACTCACAGTTTTCATAAAAATGCCTTCCAGCAAAGAGGAAAAAAAACATTTTTTTATATAAAAATGACATTTTTATGAAAACTGTGAGTGAGGAATACTGAAAAAAAGTGCGATTAGGTAGCATTTTCTTATAGCAGTGGTTGGATCTATTGCAGGTGGGGATATTTAACCCTTTCTGTGACAGTTTGAAGTGATGCTACTGTGAAGGGGGATTGCCTGATTAAACGCCGACCATTGTTTTATATGTTGTGAGATATATTTTATATTTTTGTTTGCAATATTTTATTTGCATTTGGCGCATGAGTTATTTTGATTGCTATTTTAGAGTGTAAGGTGGTGGTTTTCCTTGCTAACTCTGTGCTGCCAATCGATACTGCACAAATAAGCGCTACAACATAAATCTTGGTACATATTAATGATTCCTGTTTCAGGTGGTCGCTTTAGGTGGTTTACAGCTTTATGACCAGGAGGGGCAGATTTTCCCATATCAATGATTATTGTGCATGTGTTTATATGTAACAACGGCTACATTTCCGTATGAACCTATAATTATCTCCAAATAATTTTTACCTAATAAAAATCAGGTGGTTGAACAGCAGATACCGGTAGTGTGTTGGTGTTTTTTTTACTACGTTGGGTGAACTGGGATAATGTGCTACAAGGGAAGGACATTGAACGGAAATGGCAAGCTTTTAAAATTATTCTCAATTAGTGTTGGGCGAACACCTAGATGTTCGGGTTCGCGAACGTTCGCCGAACATCGCCGCGATGTTCGGGTGTTACAGCCGAACTCCGAACATAATGGAAGTCAATGGGGACCCGAACTTTCGTGCTTTGTAAAGCTTCCTTACATGCTACATACCCCAAATTTGCAGGGTATGTGCACCTTGGGAGTGGGTACAAGAGGAAAAATATATTTGAAAAAGAGCTTATAGTTTTTGAGAAAATTGATTGTAAAGTTTCAAAGGAAAAACTGTCTTTTAAATGTGGAAAATGTCATGTTTCTTTGCACAGGTAACATGCTTTTTGTCGCCATGCAGTCATAAATATAATACAGAGAAGAGGTTCCAGGAAAAGGGACCGGTAACGCTAACCCAGCACCAGCAGCAGCACACGTGATGGAACAGGAGGAGGAGGCGCAGGAGGAGAAGGCCACACTTTTTGAGACACAACAACCCAGGCCTTGCATGAGGACAAGAAGCGTGCGGATAGCATGCTTTTTACCGCCATGCAGTCATAAATGTAATAAAGATGAGAGGTTCCATAAACAGGGACCGGCAACGCTAACCCAGCAGCAGCAGCACACGTGATGGAACAGGAGGAGGCGCAGGAGGAGAAGGCCACGCTTTGAGACACAACAACCCAGGCCTTGCATGAGGACAAGAAGCGTGCGGATAGCATGCTTTGTACCGCCATGCAGTCATAAATGTAATAAAGATAAGAGGTTCAATAAACAGGGACCGGGCGGCAACGCTAACCCAGCAGCAGCAGACGTGATGGAACAGGAGGAGGCGCAGGAGGAGAAGGCCACGCTTTCAGACGCAACTCAGGCCTTGCATTAGGACAAAAAAATGCGTGCGCAAAGCAATGCAATGAGTAGTTTTCAGGACACAATGGGCTATTCGGAGGAGCTATTCCCACCCCCACAATCTTCTACCTGTGAAAGGTCAATGGAACAGCCACAAATGTTGTGCCCGGATTCACAACCTTTTTCTGTGGAAAATGCACCTCGCACTGAAATGCAAGGCGAGGCTCGAGGATGAACATGACGTCAACAACTCAACATGACGCAAAATGGGGGCGGAACAGAAAGCTGCTTTCAATGTTTAGAAGGCCTTAATTGCCTCCGTTGGCCAGTTAGATGCATCATTCATCACACCCAAATCCCAGAGCAATGTGTGCAGGAATTTGAATCGCAGGAGGTGTACCGAGATCATCTGGACAAGTGACCAAGTGACAAAGTGAAAAGTGACCAGTGACAAAGTGACAAAGTGACTGACAAAGTGACAAAATGACAAAGTGACCAGTGACAAAGTGACAAGTGAGAGGTTGTTCTGGGGGGCTCTACTCCACTGCACACATCACATATGAGGAGAGGTCTTGTCGGGACTGCTGATCCTCCTCAGCTTGCTCAAAGCCTTGAGGGTTCCTGAAGATCCTCTGCTTGGAGTTCGCCGGGGTTCAGCTTGGTGTCGGGGTCGGCGGCGTCCTCCTCACTCCAACGTGGCAGATCTTCTGTTGAAGGAAAAAAAAAACATTTTTAAAAGTCCAGTACCGCTTCTGAAGGACTCACCAAGAGATGCAGGAGCGCTTCAATCTAGCGCACCATCGCTCGCTGGGTGATGTCCCTCCCTACGCGCTGGAATTCTACGCTGCACATGCTAGCACGCTTTTGCGCAGTGCCGAGGCGCATTCCAGCAGCTAGCTACCAAGCTTCTGTGGATCTGATTGGGCCACCATGTTGGATCTCTGCCAAGTCCTCCAAAATTTTGAGCAATCCACATTGCTTGTGACTGAGCAGTGACAACTCTACAGTCAGCATTACAATACCACTGCTGTGTTTACTGAAGAAATCAATGTTGAAGATGGAAACCGCTGGCATGATGCAAGTGGGGGAATCTGAAGATGAAAACGATCAGCGTGATGATACCAACATCAGGCAACCTGCCTCAGGAAACGCTGGTCCCAGCTATGACAAAGAACAGGACGAGGAACAGCTGGAGTTGGAGCAGGAATTGGATGCCCCCACTGCCGAGGGACAGAGCGGTGCACGTTGGACTTCCACAATTTAGCGGGAATGGACAGCAGAAGAGGAAGAAAGTGATGCTGGTGACGAATATGGTGCATCACAACAATCACAACGCTCACAAGAACATGAAGACAGAGGAGTCTGGCAGGATTCTCTGGCACACATGGCTCAATTCATGCTAGACTGCATTGAACGCGGCCCGCGCATTATTCACTATTCATTATTATTCATTATTCTGGACAACACCAATTACTGGGTTTATACCCAGTTTATACAAACACAATGTTAAAAAACTGATTGAAGAAAGTGTCAGACAGGTCAAAAATGGAACAATTCCAGCAGGCCCTTGAGATTGACATCCTCCTCCTTCTCTAGCCAATTGTACGCCGACAGACTGACTTCAGCAAACCCAGGAGGACCAGGAGGGCAGCAAAGAACACAAGCTGCTGCTAGTGCCCAAAAGGGAATGGTATTGGCAGTGTCCTTGGAGTGGGAACATTTTCTGACACCCATGCAGCAGCCCACAGAACAGCAATCGGGCAGTTCCACGTCCTCCAACACCAATCGCCTGGAGAAGATGGTCAAGGACTACATGTCAGATGGCATAGCTGTGTTGAACAATCCATCTGCAGACAGACGGTGAGTGTGACAGCACAGAAGGACCATGGCAACTCACTCATAGTACCACAGTTTGATAGTGCTGCCTTAAAAATTATATGGATCCGTGGACCCGGGCAGTACTGGGAAGTGGGAACGCAGATTTTAGTACCTAAACACACGATACAACATGTTTTCCGGGGTCGGACTCTGAGGCACATACAGATGGTCCCGATCATCATCCTCATCATACAACTCTTCTCCTGAGTCTGACCCACCCACCACCTCTGCCACCCCAACATCCCCAGACACAGACCCCTCATCGTCCTCAACATTAACTTGGGATGCTGGCCTGAGCCCGACCTCCTCCACATCAGGCCCCATCATCTCCTCAATGGCAGCCCTCAATAATCGCTCTGGCGCCGGACCGATGGACACAACGTTCTCCTCCGGGGAGGGCTGCTGCTGACCACTGGCTGCTGGGGTGGATGTTATAGCTTGCGTGGGGCGTTGGCTGTTGCTGTTGTTGGGAGTGCTGCTCACAGCGGAGGTCTCTGAGGAACTCATGGTGAGCTCATATAGTGGTTGACGTTGAGTGGAGTATTACTGATCCCAGCAATATACACACTGACTGGCAGAGTACGCAATGCTATATAGTGGTTGACGGTGAGTGAAGTACTACAGATCCCAGCAATATACACAGTGACTGGCAGTACAATGGTATGGGTGGGTGAGCAGAGTACTACAGATCCCAGCAATGCTATATAGTAATGGGGTGACTGAGTGAGCGGCAGTGTACTACTGTTCCCAGCAGACACAGAGTGGCAGTAAACACAATGCTATATAGTGTGGCTGAGCGAGCGGTGTACTACTGTTCCCAGCAGACACAGAGTGGCAGTAAACACAATGCTATATAGTGTGGCTGAGCGAGGTACACAGAGTGGCAGTAAACAGAATGCTATATAGTGTGGCTGAGCGAGCGGTGTACTACTATTCCCAGCAGACACAGAACAGTAAACGGAATGCTATATAGTGTGGCTGAGCGGTGTACCACTATTCCCAGCAGCGACACAGAGCACAATGCTATACAGTGGCGGGTGAGCGGTGTAACACTATTCCTAGCAGCGACGCAGAGCACAATGCTATACAGTGGCGGGTGAGCGGTGTACTACTATTCCCAGCAGACACAGAGTGGCAGTAAACAGAATGCTATATAGTGTGGCTGAGCGAGGTACGCAGAGTGGCAGTAAACAGAATGCTATATAATGTGGCTGAGCGAGCGGTGTACTACTATTCCCAGCAGACACAGAACAGTAAACAGAATGCTATATAGTGTGGCTGAGCGAGGTACACAGAGTGGCAGTAAACAGAATGCTATATAGTGTGGCTGAGCGAGCGGTGTACTACTATTCCCAGCAGCGACACAATGACTGGGGGGACCCTGGCTAGCGTGGCTGGAGCGCGAACTACCCTGCCTGCCTACCCAAAGCTAAACCCACAGACAAATGGCGGAGATATGACGTGGTTCGGGTATTTATTTACCCGAACCACGTGACAGTTCGGCCAATCAGAGCGCGTTCGGGTCCGAACCACGGGGAACGTTCGGCCATGTGGCCGAACGGTTTGGCCGAACACCATCAGGTGTTCGGCCGAACTCGAACATCACCCGAACAGGGTGATGTTCTGCAGAACCCGAACAGTGGCGAACACTGTTCGCCCAACACTATTCTCAATCAATATTGTAGTAAATATATCCTATATGGAAACAAAGCATCTAGGAATAAAAAAAAAGGCCTCTATGGATGAATGTAAAAGGTTAGAGATAAAATGAAGTGGAAAAATAATGCATATAAGGTCCTAAAACAGGAGGGGACTAAGGCTGCATTAAGCAATTATAAGCAGTGCAATAAAAGTTGTAAAAAATAAATTAGGCTGGCAAAGATTGAAGCTGAAAATCAAATCGCTAGCGATATCACATCTAACCCAAAGAAGTTTTTACAAGTACATCAACTCTAAAAAAAGAAAGGGTGACTGTATTGGACTCCTAAAGGTTGAGGGTGGGAACTCAATGGTGGATGACCAAGGTAAGGCAGAGTTATTAAATGCTTTCTTTGCTTCTGTTTTCACAAGGGAAACATCACTGTTGCAAATTACAGTTGCAGAAGAGTCTCGATCTTCCAATTGTAATATTAAATACTTAACGCAGGAAGAAGTGAAGGCAAGGCTAAGTCAATTAAAAATAGACGAGGCACCTGGCCCGGATGGCATGCATCCTTGGGTCCTAAGAGAATTAAGTTCAGTTATCGATAAACCTTTTATAGTATCTTTTGTGACTCTCTTTCAACTGGCAGAGTTCCAGTAGATTGGCGTGCAGCCCAAGTTTTCGCATTATTTATGAAGGGCAACAAATCAGATGCAGGAAATTATAGACCTGTAAGCTTAACATCAGTTGTATGCAAACTATTTGAGGGGTTACTAAAAGATACTATACAATACTTCATAGTAGAAAATAATCTTATTTCTCAGCATCAGCATGGGTTTACTAAAGACAGGTCCTGTTTGACTAACATGCTCAGCTTTTATGAGGTAGTGAACGCTAATGTGAATGTTGGGAATGCTTTAGATGTGATATAATTAAGCTTTGCAAAGGCTTTCGACATTGTTCCCCACAAAAGTCTGTTGTAAAAGTTGAGGATACAAGGACTGGGAAGAGTCTGTGTGCATGGATAGGGAACTGGCTAATGGACAGAAAACAAAGAGTTGTGGTCAATAGATCATATTCAAAATGGGTGACTGTTAACAGTGGGGTCCCACAGGGGTCAGTACTGGGTCCAGCGCTCTTCAATTTATTTATTAATGATCTAGAAGATGCAGTAGAAAGCAATGTTGCTATTTTTGCAGATGATACAAAATTGTGCAGAATCATCAACTCTCAGGAAGATAGTGGACATATTGCAACAGGATCTGGATAGGTTGGCTATATGGGCACATAAATGGCAGATGAAATTCAATGTTGAAAAATGTAAAGTCATGCATTTTGGTCATACCAATGGTCTAGCACCATACAAAATAAATGGGATACAGATGGGGACATCAAACTTGGAGAAGGACTTAGGAGTACTCATCGACAACAAGTTAAATAATTGTATTCAATGCCAAGCCACTGCAGCTAAAGCTAATAAAATTTTGGGATGCATTAAAAGGGAAATAAAAACTCGAGATGCTAGCATAATATTGCCCGTTTAACTCTATAGTAAGGCCACATCTGGAATATGGAATTCAGTTCTGAGCACCACATTACAGAAAAGATATTGCAGTTTTAGAGCAGGTGCAGAGACGGGCAACAAAATTGATATGAGGGATAGAAGGTCTCACTTACCAAGAAAGGTTAGATAAACTGGGTTTATTTAGTCTAGAGAAAAGATGCCTTAGAGGGGATCTAATTAACATGTATAAATACATCAGAGGGCAATATAAAAGCTTTGCAGATGAGCTTTTTATCCCTAGGCTTTCACTACAGGACATGATCTGCGCACGGAGGAAAAATGTTTTAGCCATTTATTTAGGAAAGGGTTCCTTACAGTAAGAGTGATTAAGATGTGGAATGCATTGCCACAGGAAGTACTTATGGCAAATTCTATATCTGCATTTACAGGAGGCTTAGATGCTTTCCTTGCAATGAAAGGCATCCATGGCTATAATTACTAGGTAATGCCCAGTGGTGTTGATCCAGGGATTTTATCTGATTGCCATCTAGAGTCGGGTAGGATTTTTTTTACGTTTTGGGGCTAATTGGACCATACCTTGTAAGGGTTTTTTTGTCTTCCTCTGGATCAACAGGGATATGTGAGGGAGCAGGCTGGTATTGTACTTTGTTTTCTGGGTGAACTTGATGGACGTATGTCTTTTTTCAACCCAAATAACTATGTAACTAATTTCTTTTTAAACTGAACTGAATTCACCTCTCCTCACTGTACTTTTCTTTTTTTAAACTGTAGTTACTGGTTTGTATTGTTTATAGTTCTGGGCGTTCTTTATACAAGTTGCACAGGGCCTTTAGAAGCTCACTTTCTTGTTACAATATGACCAAATCTCAAATAGAAATGATTGAAAATTAATTGAACTGAATTCATTTGATTTTTTTAAAAGAACATTTCACTTTCTTTAAAACATTTTAAATATAAATGATTAAAAACTAAATTGAACTGAATTAATTTAATTTTTTTAAGAAAGTTTCACTCTCAATATCCTGATGCAATTTGTTTATGGTTTTAATTTAGTGGATGAGAACAGGAAGTCCAGCACAACTCCAGCTGTTCTAATGGAAATCGTAAAGGAAGAAGGGCTGTAAGTACATAAAGTCAACACCTAAGTTTATTTGACTTCTTATTATCCAAAGAGAACACACTATTCAAGATGAATTTGGAAGTTAATGAAGTTAAAGAGGAAATATGTGTGAAAATAATGTAATTAATAAAATTGCTTATTTTTTCACAATATTTATTTATAAATTACTTAGTCAGTGTTTGCCCATTGTAAAATCTTTCCTCACCCTGATTTACATTCTGATTGCAGGTGGAAAAGGTATGTGAACCCCTAGACATCTCCAAGAGCTAATTGGAGTGAGGTTTCAGCCAGCTGGAGTCCAATCAATGAGATGAGATTGGAGGTGTTGGTTACAGCTACCCTGCCCTATAAAAAACACACACCAGTTTTGGGTTTGCTTTTCCCAAGAAGCATTGCCTGATGTGAATGATGCACAAAGGAGATCTCAAAAGACCTACGATTAAGAATTGTTAACTTACAATTACATAAAGCTGGAAAGGGTTATAAAAATATCTCAAAAAACCTTGCAGTTCATCAGTCCACAGTAAGACAAATTGTTTATAAACGGAGAAAGTTCAGCACTGTTGCTGCTCTCCCTAGGAGTGGCCGTCTTGTAAAGATAACTGCAAGAGCACAGCGCAGAATGCTCAGTGAGGTGAAGAAGAATCCTAGAGTGTCAGCTAAAGACTTACAAAAGTCTCTGGCACATGCTAACATCCATAGTAGCGAATCTACGATATGTAAAACACTCAACAAGAATGGAGTTCAGACATCCAAAGAATATTGCTGAAATGAAACTGTTCTGTAAAGAGGAATGGTCAAAAATTACTTCTGACCGTTGTGCACGTCTGATCTGCAACTACAGGAAACCTTTGGTTTAAGTTATTGCTGCCAAAGGAGGTTCAACTAGGTATTAAATCCAAGGAGTTCACATACCTTTTCCACCTGCACTGTGAATGTTTACATGGTGTGTTCAATAAAAACATGGAAACATTTAATTATTTGTGTGGTATTAGTTTAAGCAGACTGTGATTGTCTATTGTTGTGACTTAGATGAAGATCAGATCACATTTTATGACCAATTTGTGCAGAAATCCATATAATTCCTTTTTTAAAGATTCTTTATTTTTCAAGAAAATATTTTTCAATAGAATAGTACATAAGACATATTAACACGTATTATCAGATACACAATAATAACAGCAGTAAATATGAGGCATTCCAGAGCTAGTTCATCATATCAAATATTCATTTCACAATTCAATTCAAAAATATTCATTTCAAAAGGAGAAACAAGGAGGCAAAAAAATGTCCCACCTATTGTCAGCACAATAAAGCAATATTATTATTATTATTGTTATTTGTTGTATTTATAAAGCGCCAACATATTACGCAGCGCTGGACATTAATTTAGGTTACAGACAATATTTAGGGGTGACAAACAGCAATATGACAATACAGGAATACAAGAAAACCAGATCACACAGCACAGTATGAGTACAAGGTAATGCTTAGTCAGTCACTGGATGGGAGCATGGAGTTAGGCAAGTTAGGTTCACTCAAATGCATAGCATGGGTGCACAGTAATAGAGGTGCATGATCAGGTAGGACACAAAAGGAGTGAGGACCCTGCCCAAAGGCTTACAATCTAGAGGGAGAGGTAGGGACACGAGAGGTAGGGGACCAGAGTTCGGCTGTGGGTTTAGAGCAATTGTGAGGGGTGGTAGGCAAGAGTGAAAAGGTGAGTTTTGAGGGCCTTCTTGAAGGTGTTGAAGGAGGGGGCTGCCCTAATGGGTGGAGGTAGGGAGTTCCATAGTGTCGGAGCGGCTCTTGAGAAGTCTTGGAGGCGTGCATGGGACTGGGTGATGCGGGGGACGGTCAGGCGAAGTTCATTGGAGGAGCGGAGTGAGCGGCTTGGTGTGTATCTCTGAGTAAGATCAGAAATGTAGGTTGGACAGGTTTTGTGGATAGATTTGTAGGTCAGACACAATATCTTGAATCTGATTCTGGACTGGATAGGAAGCCAGTTGAGGGATTCACGGAGGGGAGCCGCCCTGGTGGAGCGATGGGAGGAGTGGATAATTCTGGCAGCCGCATTCATGATGGACTGCAGTGGGGCTATTCGGGTCTTAGGGAGTCCAGACAGAAGGGCATTGCAGTAGTCGAGGCGGGAAATTATGAGGGCATGGATGAGGAGTTTGGTGGTGGCAGGGGTCAGGAAAGGGCGAATCTTACAGATGTTACGAAGGTGGAAGTTGCAGGACTTTGTGAGGTTTTGGATGTGGGGAGTGAAGGAGAGTGCGGAGTCCAGGGTGACACCCAGACAGCGGGCTTGAGAGGTAGGGTGAATAGTAGTAAGGTTAACAGTGACCTGCACATCTGGGAGGTCCAGGGATGACCGGGGTGGGAAGATCATAAATTCCGTTTGTCTAGATTTAGTTTTAGGAACCTAGCGGACATCCAGGAGGAGATGGCAGATAGGCAGGAGGAGACCTTGTCCATGGTAGTGGTGGATATGTCAGGGGTGTGGAGATAGATTTGGGTGTCATCTGCATACAGATGATAGTTAAAACCCATGGAGGAGATAACCTTGCCAATGGAAGATGTGTATAGGGAGAACAGTAGGGGGCCAAGGACCGAGCCTTGGGGGACTCCCACTGAGAGGTGGTTGGGGGTGGACGAGGACTCATTGAAGGAGGTCGTGAAGGAGCGGTTGGAGAGGTAGGATGAAAGCCAGGTCAGGGCGAGATCGTGAATGCCCATGGATTGGAGGGACTGGAGGAGTAGGGGATGATCTACTGTATCAAAAGCTGCTGAAAGGTCAAGGAGGAGGAGAATGGTGTATTTACCTTCAACTTTAGCTAAGGCAAGGTCATTGACCACTTTGGTGAGAGCCGTTTCGGTTGAGTGGGCAGGCCGAAATCCAGATTGCAGTGGGTCTAGTAGTGAGTTGGCATTGAGGTACTGGGTCAGGCGTTTGTGAACCAGACGCTCAAGGAGTTTTGAGGCGAAGGGGAGGAGGGAGATCGGGCGGTAGTTGGAGGGTAGCGAGGGGTCGAGGGAGGGTTTCTTGAGCAGAGGCAGTACAGTGGCCTGCTTGAAGTCTGAGGGGAAGGTGCCTGTGGATAGGGAGAGGTTAAACATGGTAGTGAGGACTGGGGCCAGATCCGTGAAGTGAGGCTGAAGTAGATCAGAAGGGATAGGGTCAAGGGGGGAGGTAGTGGTATGGGAAGTCTGCAGTAGGTGGTTGACCTCCTCAGTGGTAGTAGGAGTGAAGGAGGTGAGGGGAGGATAGGGTGGAGAAGGAGTAGGTTGTGAGCAGGTGGGAGGTGAAGATTGAAGATTGGATATTTTCTGACGGATGGAGACTATTTTGTTGGTGAAGTGGGTGGCTAAATCTGTGGCAGAGAGGGAGGAAACAGAAGGTGGGGGGGTGGGTTTAAGCAGGGAGTTGAAGGTGCTAAAAAGACGCCGGGGATTGGAAGCTTGTGCTCCGATGAGCTTGGTAAAGTATTCCTGCTTCGCATGAGCAAGGGCAGTGTGGAACTGCTGCAGGTTAGTCTTGTACTGTAGGAAATCCTGGTTTAGTCGAGTTTTCCGCCATTTTCGTTCAGTGGCGCGTGTTTCCCTCTGGAGGTTGCGAGTATGGGTAGTGCGCCAGGGCTGGGGGTTAGGGGGTCGGTTGCGGCGGAATATTGGTGGAGCAGCTTTCTCTAGGGCCGATGAGAGAATTTGGTGATACTGAGCTGCAGCAAGATTAGGACAGGTTAGGGTGGGGAGAGTGGAGGATAGGCCATGGAGGGAGTCAGCAAGGACGCCAGGGTTGAGCTTGCGTAGGTCTCGCTGCCATCGACCAGGTGGGTGGGCGGGTAGTTTGGAGGTGCCTTCCGTGAGGAGGTTGAAGGCGAGAAGGTAATGGTCTAAGGGTGGAAATGGTGCGATGTCGAGGTCTGCAATGGTGGTGGATTTAGTGAATATAAGGTCGAGAGTGTGACGTGCAGTGTGAGTGGGGGCGTTGGTGTGTTGTACTAGGCCATGTGAGTTGGCTATGGTGAGTAGCCGGGTCGCAACAGAGTTCTTGAGTTCATTGATGGGTATATTGAAATCCCCGAGGATGATGGTGGGAAGGTCAGAGGAGAGGATGTGTGGGAGCCAGGAGGCAAGGTTGTCGAGAAATTGTCGTGTGGAGCCCGGAGGGCGGTATAAGACTGCAACAATGGCTGGGAGGGGATTGTAGAGGCGGATAGTGTGGGCCTCAAATGATGTGAATTGTAGGGAGGAAGGTAGAGTGAGGACACTGAATGTGCAGGATGGGGAGAGGAGCAGACCCACCCCTCCCCCGGTCCTGTTGTCTGGTCTGGGGGTGTGACTGAGGTGAAGCCCCCCGTATGAGAGGGCAGCCTCTGCGGCAGAGTCAGAGGGGGTGAGCCATGTCTCAGTGAGTGCGAGGATGGTGAGGGATTTGGAGAGGAAGAGGTTGTGGACCTCTGTAAGTTTATTGCGGACGGATCTGGCATTCCAGAGACCGCAGGGTAGGGGGAGCATGTGCTTGTGAGTGGGATGGATGGAAATGAGGTTGGGGCCTCCTCTAAAGGCCTCCTCTAAAGTCCAGGCAGTCCAGGTTCAAGTAGACACCACAATGTTCAATCAGGTTGATATTCATCAGTAGTTCGCCCCAGAAAAGACCACCCTATCAGTCAGTCATTCACATAATGTTTATATTCCTCCGAGTCCTCATATTCAAGCCAAGGAAACCATGTAGACTCTAAATGCATATTATGATCGTGTATGGCCTGACCTTAGATACTCCATCCTTCCAATATGTTGTACCTCCCTCAGCCACTCCCCTACCGAGGTGGCCTGTGTGGACTTCCAGTGACGAGCTATGAGCAGTCGGGCCGCATTAATCAAATGCTTAGAGATTTTTTATATTTTCCTAGCTACTGGGTATATTATGAAGTAGATCATATTTCAGATCGGGAGATGTGTCAATCCAGGTGATTTTAAACATGATATATCTCAACGATCCCCAATAAGCAGCTAAGGCCGGGCAGTTCCAGAAAATATGCCGGAGCGTCCCCGTGTCCATACTAAATCGCCAACACAATGGACTGACACTCGAGCACATCCTGTGGAGTCTATCCGGAGCGCGATACGAATGTATAAGTAGTTTATATCCCGACTCCTGTATATGAGTGGCTATCAAGGCTTTATGAGCCAATAGAGTTATCTTTTGCCATTGGGTATCGGTGAACTCTCTATCCAAGGCTGCTTCCCACCTAGTTCGTAGTGAAGTACCGGACTCTTGGGTATCTATCAAAGGGGTATATATTTGGGATATGCCTCACGGCATATATCCGTTTCCAGAACATAAAATTTCAAATTTTGTGTTTCTACGTGACAACTGTATCTTAGACCCCTCTCCACATATATCTGTCCTCAGATTAAGTTCAGTTCTTTCCAAAGTTCTGCAGAATTCACTTGGTCTTCATGTAATAAAACATTAAACGCTCACCAAAACTCGTGGCCAATCAGTTACAATCAGCTTGTCACACTTTTGGCCCAGCCAGTGTATCTCAGTTTCCCCACTCTGCTTCAATTCCTCCACACATGTAAAGAGAGGTAAGGTACAGACACATAGCGTAATACTGCTTCATACATATACACGCTTATCCACCAGTGTGTCCCCCACTAGTAGTCCAGCATCACCAGGTGTGTCCTCCACCAAAATAATAATGCAAGCCTCTCACCAGATTGCCTGCGCTGACCAGCAGGGACCAGCAACAACAGCATGTGGCATCAGCCGAAGTTTTATCGATGTTTAAATCACTTGTCCTAAGACTCAGAAAGATCCCAACATAGCATAATTCCGTTTTATTTAAAAGAAGTTAAAAAGTAGTGCACTCACAATCTCCAAAACATCAATGCGCATTTAAAACAACGTGTAGCGTCTTCCGTGCTCCGTAAGCCACGCCCTACTAGTTTCGTCACTTGACTCATCAGGGGCTTGGCCTATCGGAGCAGCAAGACGCTATTTATTTGCTTTCCCTTCTCGTAATGCAGCCTTAAGCGCTGCATTCATTCGCCGCGCGCTGCCACCTGGCCGCGGGACCTAATCCTATTGGTTCATATCTTCCACTGAAAACTACATTTCCCAAAAGCCCACTTGCGCGCTACCACCTGTCTTCAGAACCTAATCCTATTGGTCTGTGGTTTGTATTGCGAACTACACTACCCAGAAGTATTCTTTCTTCTTTTTTCCCTGTATTAAATGTTCTAAAATTAGGTGTGATGTATACTAAGGGTTGGATGTGGCACTGTGGAAGCTGCTCTACAGTTATGAGGGGCAGCTTTCTTACTGTTAATATCCAATTGGTATGTAGGAAAGTGTAATGCAGCTTTATGCAGTATTCATGAGCTGGTTAGAAAGTATTAAGTCCCCCTCTGGCTAAAAACCACAGTAGTTGGACATAGAACTCTGCCCGCTATTTACTCCTCCAGCTAGAAATGAGCTGATTAACAAAATTAGCAGAATCCACCGTTATTTTGGGAAGGATACTGTGTTTTTTTTTACATTTTTTACATTTCCCAAAGCCCACTTGCGCGCTACCACCTGTCTTCAGAACCTAATCCTATTGGTCTGTGGTTTGTATTGCGAACTACATTACCCAGAATACCAGCAGGGTTTAAGCACGCACTATCAATTGGCCACACAGCCTGCTACTATTGGCCCATGGCATACGCTGGGACTTACTCAAACAAACCTCCCGTTTAAGCCCCTTTGTTACAAGACCTTTCTATTAATGGGATTTTTAAAATTTGCTATCACTACCATACTATTCTCAAAAATATATAATAATATGTAAAAAAAACACAGTATCCTTCCCAAAATAACGGTGGATTCTGCTAATTTTGTTAATCAGCTCATTTCTAGCTGGAGGAGTTAATAGCGGGCAGAGTTCTATGTCCAACTACTGTGGTTTTTAGCCAAAGGGGGACTTAATACTTTCTAACCAGCTCATGAATACTGCATAAAGCTGCATTACACTTTCCTACATACCAATTGGATATTAACAGTAAGAAAGCTGCCCCTCATAACTGTAGAGCAGCTTCCACAGTGCCACATCCAACCCTTAGTATACATCACACCTAATTTTAGAACATTTAATACAGGGAAAAAAGAAGAAAGAATACTTCTGGGTAGTGTAGTTCGCAATACAAACCACAGACCAATAGGATTAGGTTCTGAAGACAGGTGGTAGCGCGCAAGTGGGCTTTGGGAAATGTAGTTTTCAGTGGAAGATATGAACCAATAGGATTAGGTCTCGCGGCCAGGTGGCAGCGCGCGGCGAATGAATGCAGCGCTTAAGGCTGCATTACGAGAAGGGAAAGCAAATAAATAGCGTCTTGCTGCTCCGATAGGCCAAGCCTCTGATGAGTCAAGTTACGAAACTAGTAGGGCGTGGCTTACGGAGCACAGAAGACGCTACACGTTGTTTTAAATGCGCATTGATGTTTTGGAGATTGTGAGTGCACTACTTTTTAACTTCTTTTAAATAAAACGGAATTATGCTATGTTGGGATCTTTCTGAGTCTTAGGACAAGTGATTTAAACATCGATAAAACTTCGGCTGATGCCACATGCTGTTGATGCTGGTCCCTGCTGGTCAGCGCAGGCAATCTGGTGAGAGGCTTGCATTATTATTTTGGTGGAGGACACACCGGGTGATGCTGGACTACTAGTGGGGGACACACTGGTGGATAAGCGTGTATATGTATGAAGCAGTATTACGCTATGTGTCTGTACCTTACCTCTCTTTACATGTGTGGAGGAATTGAAGCAGAGTGGGGAATCTGAGATACACTGGCTGGGCCAAAAGTGTGACAAGCTGATTGTAACTGATCGGCCACGAGTTTTGGTGAGCGTTTAATGTTTTATTACATGAAGACCAAGTGAATTCTGCAGAACTTTGGAAAGAACTGAACTTAATCTGAGGACAGATATATGTGGAAAGGGTGTTAAGCGCAATTTTGATTTTTTATATATATGATTATTGGACTGTGAGGCACACACAGGAGATAACAGAAGGCGATCCATCTATTGTGATATTAATTGAGATAATTTTAGCATATTTTAAATATTATTGTTTATTTGTATTATTGTGGTTTGAAGTGAGGAGCGCATAACCAGGATATATTATCCATAATTTTTATCTTAGACCCCTGTTTAAGTAAAAAATATTGAAATTGAATTAAGGGCCAACTGTCTAGCAGGGGACTATTTCTCTGTACCTGTAAAGGGTCAAGATCCATCCAATTGTCATTCTCCAGGAGTTGGCCAGCACATAGCCTATATGCTCAGCGTCGTACTGGCCCAGCGAAGTGCCAGCGTTTTGCTCGGGAGGCCCCGCCTCTATGTCTCCGGAGGGCCCTAGGGCCAGTGGCGTAGGGATAACTATGGGGCCCATAACGGGGGCCGCCTGTACTAGTAGCTACTTGTGTTGTAATATTTTCTTTAATGCAGCCCTGGCTGGGCCATTTCCATAAGTAAAATCCCCCCCCCCCCCCCCCCCCACAGAAGATTGTTGCAGAGAGGCAGGCAAGTGAAAGGGACTACTTTAACCTTCTGCCTCCCTGCGCTCTCTGTCTCCAGCCGACAATTAGTAGTTCCGGCTGAACAGAGAAACACAGCAAGTGGGCGTGGCTCCACCCCTCCCCTCTACAGCAGACAGAGATGGGAGTTGCTCTGGTTACTGGAAGAGGCCCGCCTCCCTCATGCACAGCATTGAAGAGAAAGCTGCAACAGCGCGGATGGTTTGAATCAGCCAGCACAGACATGTCACCTCCTCCACGGACTGCCATTGCCAGCAGGTTATCTCTCCCTCTGCAGACAACACTCTTCCCCCACCCCCTCCCCTCCGTGCACACACTCTCCTGTCCCAGCACTGAGCTGAGCCTGAAATAGCTGTCAGCTCTTCTCTATTTTGTAGTTCACACAACTCCCTAACTTCACTCTTTCCTGTCTGGAGAATTCTCATACGCTATTCATCCCTCTTTTTGTATTTTTTTTTTTTTTAGTTTACAACAATGTATTGTTTGCACTTTCAGGTTATGCAGTTTATTGTATTCCTGGTTTATGATTATCACATTTGCACTTGTTATTTATGATTATTTTGTGCAGTTATTGTCACTGAATTGCAGTAAGTCCTATCCATTTAACACCACTATTTGTGTGGATTACCTACCTGCATTGCATTTATTTTTCTCTGCTCTGCTAATGATCATTAGCGATACAATTCTCCAGACGATCTCGTAATCGCAATATCTTTTGGAGATGATCGTTCGGACCCACTAACAGAATGAAAGCTTCTATGCAATTTGATCAGATTAATGGAATCGATACATTTTCTGGATCAATTTCATCAGTCTGATCAAATTGGTTAGCACCATTACTTCTGTTAGTGATCTTGAATGATTGTTTCCGATCGATATTACGATCGAATCATATGGTCGATCATCCGGAGAATTGTATTGTTAATGGCCACCTTGACACTAACCTTCCCTCTTTACTCTGCCTAATACTAACCTCTTTCGCCTATGTACATAAGCCATTTCAAAATGTAAGCTTACTTATTAGATCACCCACCCTGCCTTACTTAGGCTTGTGTGAGCCTCTCCACTCTCCCCCCCCCCCCCCCCCGCCCCCTGCGAGTAGGGTAGTTGGTAGGTGTAATTTTTCCCCTTGAGATTTTTTTAGGTAGGGCCCCCAGCCAAAACTTTGCTATGGGGCCCCATGGTTTCTAGCTACGCCCCTGCCCAGGGCCCATTAAGTTCTGCCACAGTTTTTATTATTATTATTATTATTTTTTTTTTTTAATTTCATGCCTCCGGGGGTCCAAACTCTGATCCCTCCTTCCCTTACCTCGGGGTCCCCTCCTGTCAAGCGCGGCGGCAGAAGTATTAGCTACAGGCTCCGGGGTCCAGCAGACGCTAGAGCTCCAGCCGGCTGGTCCACATTGTCTCCTTTTCCTCTGCAGTCTGCAATGCTGCTCGCACTACTTCCTGATTCAGTGCGAACGGCAGAGAAGAAGACAGCTTGGACCAGGCGGCTGGAGCTTTAGCATCTGCTGAACCTCTGAGCCTGTAGCTAAATCTTCTGCCGCCGCACTTGACAGGGGGGGGGGAGGGGGGGAGGGCGAGGTGAGGGAGAGAAGAAAGGAGTCTGGCCCCCCTCCCAGCGTCTGCAAGACTGCAAAACTTACCTGTGTCTGCTCTGCAAGTAGCGTGCCAGCAGCCAGTCCGCCAGCCAGGTAATTGATATTAGCCCTCCCTCCAGGTAATTGATATTAGTCCACCCAAATACCCACCCTCCAGGTAATTGATATTAGCCGACCCAAACACCCACCCTCCAGGTTATTGATATTAGCCCACCCACTCTCCAAGTAATTGATATCAGCCCATACATCCTCCAGGTAATTGATATTAGCCTATACACCCTCCAGGAAATTTATATTAGCCCACCCGCCCTCCTGGTAATTGATATTGGCCGTCCAGGTAATTGATATTAGCTCAAGGTAATTGATATTAGCCCACCCACCCACCCTTCAGGTTATTGATATTAGTGCACCCACCCTCCAGGTTATTGATATTTGCCCACCCACCCTCCAGGTAATCGATATTAGCCCACACACCCTCCAGGTAATTGATATTAGCCCACACACCCTCCAGGTAATTGATATTAGCCCACACACCCTCCAGGTAATTGATATTAGCCCATACACCCTCCAGGTAATTGATATTAGCCCACCCACCCTCCAGGTAATTGATATTAGCCCACCCACCCTCCCTCCAGGTAATTGATATTAGCCCACCCACCCTCCCTCCAGGTAATTGATATTAGCCCTCCCACCCTCCCTCCAGGTAATTGATATTAGAACACCCACCCTCCAGGTATTTGATATTAGCCCACCCACCCTCCAGGTAATTGATATTAGCCCACCCACCAGGTAATTGATTTTAGATTGACTTAGAGTCTTAAATTTATTGACTTAGATTAATTGACATAGTCTTGTCACTGACCATGTCAATCCATGTCATATGTATGGTAACTAGGACATTACTTTATATTAAAAAGGGACTCTATGCAAAGTTTTACTGGGTAACAGTGTTTCTTAATTACAATTCTGCTAAGTTCATGTACATTTGGCCCTGTCCATGATACATCATGACCACGCCCACCTTCCAATGCATGGTCATGCTCCTTTTTTCACCGCAGTAATGGGATGTGTGGGCCCCAGGTTGACATTTCTCTGGTGGGCCCCCAGGGTCCCAGTCCGACCCTGTATATGCTGCTCTCCAGTGTGCATAGACCTGCCTATGCATACCTGGTGGAAATAGGGGATTATCTAGGAGCAGTAGCATAGGGGAGGGCCAATAGGGCAAAGAAGCCAAGTTCCTACATTTTAAAAATAGCCGAAGAGTATATGCTGCTACTGGATATGTTATATCAGCTGCTACCGATTTATCTTTTGCCCAGGCCAAGTGTAATAAGGAGGGGTTTACTATATCATGTTCCATCAAGGCCCATTGTTTATACTTTCCATGACAGTGCCAATCAATTATTGGTGCCAAGATAACTGCAGTGTGATAGAGCTGCAAGTTACAGTGCAATATCTGGTTGTGGATAGGCACACCTTGCCGTGGGTGTTGGGCGCTCAGCCTTGATGCAGAAGCAACATCAGTCCAGTATCAGCAATTCAAGTTCGGCTGGCACACCAGTATCAATAATCAAGCAGTTTATTGTATGCACAACATGACAATTGTTTCGGGGCCGCGGAGGGTCCCCTTCATCAGATAAAGTGCAGACATACAAGTGATGCAAGGTACAAACACCAGAGCTGCAAGTTAGGGACAGCCAAGCCACCCTTTTCTTTAGGTAAGGTGGTTATAGAATAGTGAAGTCTCGGTGGTCTATTCTGCCAGATGAGATGTTGGAAACAAAGTCTAATTTCCTTGTAATATAAAGAATGGGCCATCACAGGAAAAGTCTGGAACATGGAACACATAGAGAAACCGAGGGACCAAATTCATTTTTATGATATTCACATGTCCAAACCAGGTGAACTTTGCTACGTCCCATCTCTTTAGATCAGCTTTTGCCTCCGCTAGCAATGATTTGTAATTGAGGGTAAATATATCAGTATGATTATAAGGTATCTTAATACCCAGATATGTCAGCGCTTTTAAACCCCATTTGAATTTGAAATTTTCCTCAAGCATCTTTTTCACTTCTGGGTCTAAATTGACACTCATTGCCTCACACTTATTATAATTGATTTTAAAATTGGATAGCTGACCATAAGTAGAAAACTCTTTTAACAAACTGAGAAGGGAAATGTGTGGATTCGTAATATAGAATAATAAGTCATCTGCATATGCAGCAGATTTATGTTCCGCAGATGGTAGCCTAAGTCCCTGGATATCCTCATTCGCTCTTATAGAGCACAAAAGAGGTTCCAGGATAAGCGCAAAGATAAACGGAGAGAGTGGACACCCCTGCCGCGTCCCATTTGAGATCCGGAATGGGTCCGACAACTCCCCATTTACCTTCATGCGGGCAGAAGGGCTCATATACAGGGCCACAATGTAGTTAAGCATGGAATTAGATAAGCCAATGTGCTGCAAAGTACACCGAATGAAATCCCACTGGACAAGGCCGAAAGCCTTCTCCGCATCCGTAGATAGGAGCATCATAGGTAAGGCCTTTGACCGTGCCCAGTGCACCGCTCGAATCATCCTAATGGAATTGCCCCTAGCCTCACGTATAGGGATAAAGCCCACCTGGTCATAATGTATCAACCTCCCCATGTAAAGCGGCAGTCTATTGGCCAAGATCTCAGCATTACGTTTTATGTCAAAATTAAGTAAGGATGTGGGACAATAGCTTGAGCAGAGTGCAGCATCCTTGCCAGTTTTATGAATAACTGTAATGTAGGAAAGTAGCATGTCATCGGGAAAGGACGTGGGTAGATTGGGGTCTGCAATCAAATTATATGCATTCAGAAGGTACGGGTGCAAAAGGCTCATAAACTGTTTGTAATACTTGGCCAAAAAACATTCAGGGCCTGTTGCTTTACCCATAGGGGACTGGGACATAGCCAATTTTAGCTCCTCCAAGGTAATCGGTTCTTTCATGTCTTTCACCTCCTCCGATAGGGGCGGTAAGTGAGACTTCGCTATAAAATCTCGAATTTTATCTAAATAATCAGGTCGAGTTACCCTTAGGGCTCTCGGCCATATATTATATAGTGTATCATAGAATTCTCTAAACGCAGCAGGTATGTAGGCCGTTCTATGGTGTTCGTTAATATGCGGACATAATCCATCGTCTGCTGTGTCCTGAGTGCTCTAGCCAATAGGCCATTACATTTGTTGCTATATTAATAATGATGTCTTTTGCAACATTGTGCCACAAATCGTGCCCTGTAGAATAGCAGAGACATAAGCTTCTCTTTTTCAGCCATCAGAGCCTCTAGAGCGTCAGCAGACGACAAACTTCTATGAAGTATTTCCAATCTCCATATCTCCTCAAGGGATTTTCCACCATTTCATCTTGTTCTCGCTTTTTCCTGCTACCCTCCTGAATAAAGACCCCCCTAATTACACATTTATGTGAAGCTCATAGTGACATTGGTGACATGTCTTTGGTATTATTAGTTTCAAAATACCTTTCAATGCCCTTCTCTACACGCTCTGCTACAGTGGGATGTGAAAGTTTGGGCAACGTTGTTAATAGTAATGATTTTCCTGTATAAATTGTTGGTTGTTACGATAAAAAATGTCAGTTAAATATATCATATAGGAGACACACACAGTGATATTTGAGAAGTGAAATTAATTTTATTGCATTTACAGAAAGTGTACAATAATTGTTTAAATAAAATTAGGCATGTGCATAAATCTGGGCACTTTATTTTATTGATTCCAAAACCTTTAGAACTAATTATTGGAACTCAAATTGGCTTGGTAAGCTCAGTGACCCCTGACCTACAGTAGTTTGCAAAAGTATTCCGCCCCCTTGAATTTTTCCACATTTTGTCATATTACTGCCACAAACATGAATCAATTTTATTGGAATTCCACATGAAAGACCAATACAAAGTGGTGTACACGTTAGAAGTGGAACGAAAATCATACATCATTCCAAACATTTTTTTTACAAATAAATAACTGCAAAGTGGGGTGTGTGTAATTATTCAGCGCCCTTTGGTCTGAGTGCAGTCAGTTGCCCATAAACATTGCCTGATGAGTGCTAATGACTAAATAGAGTGCACCTGTGTGTAATCTAATGTCAGTACAAATACAGCTGCTCTGTGACAGCCTCAGAGGTTGTCTTAAGAGAATATTGTGAGCAACAACATCATGAAGTCCAAAGAACACACCAGACAGGTCAGGGAAAAAGTTATTGAGAAATTTAATGCAGGCTTAGGCTACAAAAAGATTTCCAAAGCCTTGAACATCCCACAGAGCACTGTTCAAGCGATCAGTCAGAAATGAAAGGAGTATCGCACAACTGTAAACCTACCAAGACAAGGACGTCCACCTGAACTCACAGGCCGAACAAGGAGAGTGCTGATCAAAAATGCAGTCAAGAGGCCCATGGTGACTTTGGACGAGCTGCAGAAATGTACAGCTCAGGTGGGGGAATCTGTCCATAGGACAACTATTAGTCATGCACTGCACAAAGCTGGCCTTTAAGTGGCAAGAAGAAATCCATTGTTAAAAGAAAGTCCCGTTTGCAGTTTGCCACAAGCCATGTGGGGGACACAGCAAACATGTGGATGAAGGTGCTCTGGTCAGATGAGACCAAAATGGAACTTTTTGGCCAAAATGCAAATCCCTATGTGTGGCGAAAAACTAACACTGCACATAACTCTGAACACACCATCCCCACTGTCAAATATGGTGGTGGCAGCATCATGTTCTGGGGTGCTTCTCTTCAGCAGGGACAGGGAAGCTGGTCAGAGTTGATGGGAAGATGGATGGAGCCAAATACAGGGCAATCTTGGATGAAAACCTCTTGGAGTCTGAAAACTGCAGACTTGAGACTGGGGCAGAGGTTCACCTTCCAGCAGAACAACGACCCTAAACATAAAGCCAGGGCAACATTGGAATGGTTTAAAACAAAACATATCCATGTGTTAGAATGGCCCAGTCAAAGTCCAACAACAACAACAAATAACATTTGTAAAGAGCTTTTCTCCCGTAGGACTCAAAGCGCATAAGCATGGCTCAGACCATCGTGGTACAGAGTAAGAATTTTATAAGTCCGGAAATGCCAGGCTAAACAGGTGGCTTTTTAGTCTGAATTTGAAAAGCTCCAGGGATGGTGCTGTCTTTACTGGGTGTGGCAGGGAGTTCCAAAGAGTAGGGGCAGCATGACAGAAGGCTCTGTCTCCAGATTTTTTGAGGTGCACTCTGGGAGTGACCAAGTTTATAGAACTTGCTAATCTGAGGTTGTGAGAGGTGTGGTGCAGCTTCAGCAAGTCCTTCATGTATCCAGGGCCCAGATTGTGCAGGGATTTGAATGTCAGCAGTCCAATCTTGAAGAGTATTCTCCATTCTACTGGTAGCCAGTGCAGTGAGCGAAGGATTGTTGTAATGTGACAGTGATGAGGCTGGTTTGTTAGCAATCTGGCAGCAGCATTCTGCACTAATTGCAGGCGACGCAGGTCTTTTTTGAGGAAGCCAGCATAAAGGGCATTGCAGTAGTCCAGCCGTGATGTGATGAAGGCGTGAACTAGGGTTGGAAGATCCTCTGGGGGAATCAGATGTTTAATCTTTGCAATGTTCTTCAGATGAAAGTAGGAAGATTTAACTACAGATGAAATTTGGTTTCTGAAACTCAATTCCCCATCGATTAGTACGCCAAGGCTGCGCACAAGATTGGAGCTGTTTATGTCCGAATTCCCAATCCTGATTGGTATTGCTTTAGGATAGAGCTGTTTTGATGGCGAGCGCTGGCTTTGGACAAAAAGGACCTCAGTTTTGTCAGCATTCAGTTTCAACCAGTTATCATTCATTCATGCCTGTAGCTCAGGTAAGCAAGAGTTTATTTTTGGAGTAGGGTCTGTTCCCCCGGGTTTGAAGGACAGGTATAGCTGTGTGTCTTCAGCGTAGCAGTGGTATGTCAAGCCATGTCATTGGATAAGTGTACCGAGTGGCAACATGTAGATTGCAAACAGCAGAGGGGATAGGATTGATCCTTGTGGCACTCCGAATTGTAGAGGTGCAGGTTTGGACATTATAGGTCCTAGGGATACTCTCTGTGTTCTGTCAGTCAGGAATGATCTGAACCACTGGAGGACTGATCCACTGATGCCACAGTACTCCTGCAGTCTGTTAAGCAGGATTTCATGGTCAACTGTATCAAAAGCCGCTGAGAGATCCAACAGGATTAGGATGGAGCATTCCCCTCTGTCCCTTTCCATGAGCAGATCGTTGCAGACTTGGATGAGGGCTGTTTCACAGCTGTGGTGTTTCTTAAAGCCAGATTGTAGAGGGTCCAGTATGTTGTTTACTGACAGCCTGGTTTCAAGTTGCAGATAGACAGCCTTTTCAATAACTTTACCTAAGAAGGGGAGGTTGGAGACAGGTCTGTAGTTGCTCATTGCATCTGGATCCATGGAAGGTTTTTTTAAGAAGGGGCTTGATGATTCCTTCTTTTAGAGAGGTAGGAAACCTTCCCTGCTTGCAGAGAGCAATTTACTATTTTGTGAAATGCTGGACCAAGCGGGTCAGGGCATTTCAGCATATGTTTAGTTGGTCCAGGTTGCAGGTTGTCTGGCGGAGGCGACGGAGGATGTCTGAGATCTCTTACTCACTAATACTTTTGAAGTCAGTCCAGGGTGTTAGGTTGTTCTTGCAACTATTTCCAGGAGTTTAATAAGTCTTAGGTGCTGTGGACTGAATGAGAGACCAAATAGAGGATACTTTGTCAGCAAAGTAGCAAGCAAATTTCTCACATAGCTCCTTTGAGGGAGTTATAGTAGAGTTTAGACAGGATGGGTTACAGAGTCTATCAACTGTGCGGAATATTTGGGCTGGCCTGTTGGCGGCCTTTGCGATCTCCTGTGATAGGTAGGAGGATTTTTTTATTGGTGCTCGCATTTTGGTAGCTTTCCAGGTGAGAGACAAGGGTGTGTTTATCTTTTGAATTCTGAGATTTTCACCACTTCCTTTCTAGTCTGCGCACTTCTTTCTTTAGGTCCTTTAGTGAGCTGTCAAACCACCGTGCATGGTGAAGTGGTGTAGACCGTTTAATGTGAACTGGAGCAAGGGCATCATAGGCAGATGACACTGCATGGTTGTACATCAGGACCATGGAGTCTGGGTCTGCGCAATGATTGATTAATGCGTCGAAGTTGAGGATATTCTGAACGTGCTGGGGTGAGACATCTTTCAAAGAATGGTATTTTATGAATTCTTTCCCTCTGTGTTTTATCTCTGGTGCTGTCAGAGAGAAGTGGATGGTGTGGTGGTCTGACCATACCGCTGGGTTTATATCCATGTGTGATATTAAAAGTCCGGAATGAAATATAAGATCCAGGGTGTGCCCTTTCTTGTGGGTGGGGAGGTTGACGGCCTGAGAGAAATCCAGTTCACTCATTATGAGAAGTAGTTCACTTCCTAGGTGTGAGTTGTGGTCATCCACCCATGCATTAAAATCTCCCAGGATGATCCATCTAGGGTGTTCCACTGTAAGGCAGGATAAGACTTCAGAGATTTCTTTAAGAAAGGCTGAGCCATTTTCTGGGGGGGGGGGCGGTATATGAGCAATATGTTGATCTTTATCTCTGCTGAGAGTTGGGCTGCCAGGCATTCAAAGGTTTCAGTGGGGCCTATGGCCAGGGGCCTTATGTTCAAAGAGGATCTGAAGCATATGGCAACCCCCCCCCCCCCCCCCCCCACACACACACACACACACACACACACACACCCTTGCGGACTTGTCTCTCACAGTGCAAGACTGAATAATTGGTCGGCACGGTTGCTTCAAGAGTTGGGCCTGCATGTTTCCCAAGCCAGGTCTCTGTCAAAAAGGTCAAATCAGAGAGCTCTATTAGGTCATGTATAGTTGCAGTCTTATTATTTATCGATCTGGCATTGCAGAGTGTGGCTGCGATTGAGCTTTCCTGGGGACAGCTATGTTTTTTAGACTTCGCTGTCAAACTTGTTACCCTTTGCCTGGTGTTGCTTCCCTGGTGTTTATTTTTGGATCCACTGCCTCTCCGCCCCCTTCTGCTTTTCCTGAGTATCCCAAAGGATTTTAAGAGGAGAGCTAGTTAGGTGTTAATTTGTAATTGTTTCTTGGGAGGGCAGGCAGAGAGAAGATCCTTTGATGAGTATTTGTATGTTGACATTAGAGACAATAGACTTGTTTAGATAGCTTTTACTTCTGGAATCATGCTGAGATCAAAGGGGGTCTGTGCAAAATGCTTTCTTCCTACACAGAGTTGGATCATAGATTTATTTTAAGTAAAGTTCCTTGTTTTTGTAACGATCGGTGTAACACAGAGAGGGTCTGATTACCGGTGAACTGCAGTATCACAGAGAATACAGAATATACCCGATTATTGATGATCTGCAGTATCACCGATAATCAGATATATCTACTAACCTCTGGACACCTGAGATAACAAGTGAGTGTTAAGTGCAACAGCAATACGGAGAGTACTGCACAGGAGAATGTTCCTTCCGGAGGCCTAGACTCTCCCGGGGGAGGAGCTAGGCTGAGAGTAGGAAGGACAGAGCGTGAGTGACACCAGTGAGAGGGTGTCACTAACAGGTCTGGGAACTGCCTCTAACAGTAAGGCCAGTTCTCGAGGTCGGGCAAGCCAGGTCGTTAACACACAGACAGACAAGGTACAGATTCAGGAGACAGATACGGAATCCAATGAACAGGCAGGGTTTGGCAACGGAGTATCAGAAATAGCAGGGTACAGAAGCAGGAGGCAAATACAGAGTCCAGGAACGAGCAGAGTTTGGCAACAAGATATCAGAAATAGCAAGGTACAGAATCAGAGTTCAGGAGGATAGTCAGGCAGGCAGAAGGTCATAACAGATAATACAATTCAATATTCCTAACGCTAAGGTGTGAGGTCCGTGATCGTCAACACCTTGAAAACTATGCTAGAACACAGATACTGACAAGGTCTGAGTGCTACCACCTAGTGATCGCAACGCCAGACGCCAGAGAAATGACCAGCATCCAGTATATATACACCAGTGCTCTCCAGCGCCTCCCTTAAGTGCTGGACCAATGAAAGTCGCTGCATTTGTCAGCTGACCGGCCTGGTCAGCTGACCCTCCTCTGACTGCCATAAAGGCCCTGCCTCTCTGCGCGCGCACGCGTCCTCCTAAACCAGTGTGGACTATCAGTCCCAGCCACACCAGTCATGTGTTGTAATGTTGTTGCTGTATGGGATGCGGAATCCGCCGCCACGCTGTCTGAGCGTGCGGCGTTTCCTCCGCATTCCGCCTTACTGTGAGAAGCAGGCCTATGCATACAAACCGCCGCGTCAGACGCGGCGGTTTCTCCGCGTTCCGCTATGCCAGCCGTGGAAACAGCCGCCTTATCCTGCGTCCATGCGGCGGCTTTTCCACGTTTCTTCACAGTTTTAAAGTTAGATGATAAATTAAATGTGGAAGATAGTCACTTGGTGCATATGCCTTGGATAATGGATAAAGGATTACTCACAGGGTGGAACGAGGACAATCACAGAGAGGTTGAAGGTCTTGTTTCAGGTCAGCTGTTAGAAGGCTTGGTGTGTACAGGAATGGTAGGCTTCATGGAGGATTTCAATCCAGTTTAAATCTCTGCCATCCACAGTAATCCGATTGTTCTGGTTGGTTGTAGTTGTAGCCTTATGCTGGGGATACACGGTACGTTTCTGTACCGTGTATCGGCTAGCTGATAATATTCAGCTGGCCCGATCAAGCCGCTCGACTCCCGCCCTCTCAATCCCCGCCGGCGGACAATGGCAGGGAAAGCTGGTAGAGACACACCCTAAAAGACTGGCAGCTGTAATTGCAGCAAAAGGTGGTTCTGCAAAGTATTGACTCAGGGGGCTGAATAATTACGCACACCACACTTTGCAGTTATTTTTTTTGTTATGTTTGGAATCATGTATGATTTTCGTTCCACTTCTCACGTATACACCACTTTGGTTTGGTCATTCACGTGGAATTGCAATAAAATTGATTCATGTTCATGGCAGTAATATGACAAAATGTGGAAAACTTCAAGGGGGCCGAATACTTTTGCAAACCACTGTACATACACAGGTGAATCCAATTATAAGAAATCATATTTAAGAGGGTCAATTGTAAGTTTCCCTCCTCTTTTCAATTTCACTGAAGAGTAGCAACATGGGGGTCTCACAACAACTCTCAAATGATCTGAAGACAAAGATTGTTAACCATCATGGTTTATGCTGGTTTCACACCAGGACGTTGGGTTTAGGGAACGTTATGGTCGCATAACGTGCCCCTAACGCAAAGCCTGGTGCTCTCTGCTGTGGACGTCAGAGTGAGCCGCGTTGTGCAGCTCACTCTGGCGTCCGTGATGCTGTGATGCGTACTCTTGGACACATGCGGCATCACGTGGTCCCGCCCGGCCAATCGCCACACAGAGCGGCCACTTCAGGAAGTAAACACTGCACGTCACTGAGTGCAGTGAATATTAATTAGCCATGTGCCTGGCCGCTCTCCGCTCCTCCCCAACGTTACTGAGCATGTGCAAGCAGTCTAACGCGGCTCTGCCGCTTATAAAGTACTGCATGCAGTACGTTGTCTAATGTCGCAGCGTTACTAAGTAACGCAACGTGGGCACTGTGAACAGCCCATTGATTTTTCATTGCTGTGCGGTGGGCTGCGCTACAGGCTGCTCTAACGTGCGCCTGTAATGTCCCACTGTGAAACCAGCCTTAGGGGAAGGATACAGAACGCTGTTGCAGAGATTTCAGCTGTCTTTTTCCACAGTTAGAAACCTATTGAGGAAATGGAAGATCACAGGCTCAGTTCAAGTTAAGGCTCGAAGTGGCAGACCAAGAAAAATCTCAGATAAACAGAAGCGATGAATCGTGAGAACAGTCAGAGTAAACCCACAGACCAGCACCAAATACCTACAACATCTCCTTGCTGCAGATGGAGCCACTGTGCATCGTTCAACTATTCGGCGCACTTTACACAAGGAGATGCTGTATGCAGATGAAGCCTTTTTCTCCGCCCACAGCACAAACAGAGCCGCTTGAGGTATGCTAAAGCACATTTGAACAAGCCAGCTTCATGTTGGAATAATGTGCTGTGGAGTGCTGAAACTAAAATTTAGTTATTTGGGCATAACAAGGGGCGTTATGCATGCAGGAAAAACAACACAGCATTTCAAGAAAAAAACTTGGTACCTACAGTAAAATATGGTGGTGATTCCATCATGCTGTGGGGCTGTGTGGCCAGCGCAGGGACTGGGAATCTTGTCAAAGTTGAGGGATGCATGGATTCCACTCAGTATCAGCAGATTCTGGAGAACAATGTGCAGGAATCCGTGACAAAGCTGAAGCTGCGCAGGGGCTGAATCTTTCAACAAGACAACGAACCTAAACACTGCTCAAAACTCACTAAGGCATTTATGCAGAGGAACAAGTACAATGTTGTGGAATGGCCATCTCAGTCCCCAGACCAGAATATAATTAAAAATCTTTGGTGTGAGTTAAAGAGAGGTGTCCATCTAAGTGCACTTAGAGGGGCAGGGCTTAATTGATCGAGTGATCTGAGATATACCCTTGGTAGAGATGGGGGCAGACACATAAGACAGGGAACGAGTGATGAATGTGGTAGACGTGAGTGGGAGTTGAAGGTATGAGTGTGGAAGATGTTAGATGAGAGAGGAGAGATGGATATGTTGTATAATAGTGGAGACAGTTGTGATGCAATGAATGCAGTAGATGTGTGTGGGAGTTGAGTGTATGAGTGTGAAGTATGTCAGATGGAGGAATGGAGATGGATATACTACAACGCACTGTAGTATATCAGGGCACTGTAGCGAGGTGTGCCCAAGGCTATGTTATCTTAAGTGAATTCAATTGAGGGGGATGCCTGGTGAGCGGTGTAATCGCACCTTACATCTATCATAGACTATAAACAGTCTTCAAGCGGACAGTGTCAGTATACTGAATCAGCTTTACAGTGTGGCAGATCAAGAATCACAGAGGATGTATGTTGCAGCATCTGGGCTGTGGATTTGAAGCATCTATTAACTCAACTCAGATTTGTATTGTGGAGCACCCACTAAAGGTGGCGACACACGAGACAATAAAATGATCTGATTTTACAGTAATTCGATAAAAACGATCGGATTTCCCGAAAAAATCGGAAGCTTTTTTTTTCATCCGACTAAAAAATCCGATCGGATTTCCCGTTTTCTTCGATTTTTATCGATCCGGAATGCCAGATATTTTTCTTCAATCTTTCTAAAGATTGTATGGTGTGTGTTAGATTGCCAATTTATTAATATACACACCCTAGCAATTTTGTCAGAGTATCCAATCATTTTTATGATGATTGGGGAAAAAAATTGAACATAGGTGTGTGGTAAATTGGTCATATTTTTGAAATGTTACAATCAGTCAGAAAAATTGATTGCAATTCTTAAATTGAACAGATATTTAAAAAATTGTATGGTGTGTGGCCACTTTAAGTCTGTCAAGACAAGTTGAGTATGATTGCTTTGCTGTTATGTGTGGTTCACTGTGTATGGTCAGCTGACATCTAGCTATACAGGGCTGTGTATTTTGGGGGGGATAAGGGGGTTTTATGTGACTGCATTTTGATTCAATAAACTTTTGTGATATTTGCTAGCAGACGCTCTCCATAGTCTTTTCTATGCTTATGTCTTTTTATATGGAAAGCGGCTCCCCTGATAAGGGTGTCAGATACCTCTCAGTGGCGTACCTAGGGCATTTGACACCCGGTGCTGGGTATTATAAGACACCCCCCCCCCCCCAAAAAGTAAAGGGGCAAAAATGGGTGGCGCTATAACATGCGACGTGGCCATGACCGGATGAGGGCGGAGCTAACTGTAATTTGACGTGAACCCGGGTGAGAGTGATATGGAGGCTGCCATATTTATTTCCTTTTAAACAATACTAGTTGCCCTGCTGATCTATTTGGCTGCAGTAGTGAACTGAATCACACCAGAAACAAGCATGCTTGTTCAGGGTCTGTGGTTGAAAGAATTAGAGGCAGAGGACCAGCACGGCAGCCAGGCAACTGGTATTGCTTAAAAGGAGATAAATATGGCAGCCTCAATATTATTCTCACCTCGGGTTCCCTTTAAAAGTGCAACGCAAAGACAGTGGACCCAAGTTTTGGTGACCCTTTCCCCAGAAAATTCACATAATTGTGCAGGTGGAGGCGCAGAAGAGGCAAGTGATGGCGACGCAGCGTTCCAGGCTGATACGCGGAAGTAACGTGAGTATTCTCCGCGCCAACCTGCTCGCTGCCCCCGGCCCGCTGCCCGCATTTTTGGGGGGAGAAGAGAGACAGAAGGAGGGGGACCCAGGTGAGGGAGGGGGGGGATATTTCCCCCCTCCCCGCCGCTATCCCTGCTGTCACCCCTCCTCCTAGCGCTGCTCTTCCCCTCCTTAGTCAGGTGTAGGGGGGTCGTGGCGACACCCCCCTGGCTGTCTGGCAACCGGTGCGCCACGCCCCCCTGCGCCCTTAGGTAGGATTGCTACTGATACCTCTATATCTTCTTGCGCTCCCCAATTAATGTTTAACTTCCCAAAGTACTTTCAAGCAGAATCCAGACTCTCATTGGAACCTACAGGAAGCGTTTAGAGGCTGTAATTTCTGCAAAAAGAGGATCTACTAAATATTGATTTAATTTCTTTTTTGTGGTGCCCAAATGTATGCACCTGACTAATTTTGTTTAGGGCTCGTTTCCACCATAGCGAATCCGCATGCGGCGACGAGATGCGGATTCGCTTGTTACACTGAAGTGGCCGGGGCTGTTTCCACATGTGCGGCGTGCGGGAGCGATTTGGCGGCGGGCCAAATCTGCACGACGGGACCCACCGAATTCGCCTGCGTCGGGAATCCGTGCGAATCGCCGCTAATGTATTTAATAGTAAAAACGCATGCGTTTGTTACATGCGTTTTTTACCCGCGATTTCGCACCTTTTTCAATGTTATTTTGCCCTGGCAGTGTCATGGTTAATTTCACATGGCACCCTGCCATGCGAAATAGCACGCGAAATCGCGGGTAAAAACGCATGCGGAAACGCATCCGCATGCGTTTTTACAAGCGTCGGGATGCCGGCGAAATCGCGTCGCAACAGTGGAAACGAGCCCTTAAACAATGATTGCACACTTTCTGTAAATCCAATAAACTTTATTTCACTTCTCAAATATCACTGTGTGTGTGACATTTTTTATCGTAACAACCAACGATTTATACAGAAAATCATGACGATAAACAACGTTGCCCAAACTTTCGCATCCCACTGTATTTCTCAGTCCTTTAAGAGGGTTGTATTTAAATGCCATGTCATTGGGCCTTGTCTGTTTTCTAAAATGGAGAAACAAACAGTTGTTGGGGCATGGTCAGAGATTGATCTTGTGGCTATTTCTGTATCTGTAATAGATAGCTGATAGAAGGTTGTGTGAAGTAAAAATATTGTCGATATGTGAATAAACATTGTGCGGATGGGAAAAATATATATTCACAAGCTGATTGATTCATTATACGCCAAGGATGGACCAGCTGTCTCGTCTGTAACCCAATTCTACATTTCTGTATCAGTCTAATAGGAAGGGCTGATCTACCCAAGGAAGTATCTAGTGTGGGATCTAAGGTGACATTTACATCTCCTCCAATAAGTAATCTACCTTCAGCAAAGGTATCGAGTTCCCGAAAGGAGTTTTTTCCAGGAATGTTTGTTGCCTCGTGTTTGGAGCATAAAAAGTTCCAAACATCACCTTCCTATGATTAAGGAAACTCTTAACCACCCTGGCATTCTATTTATTGCGGCCATGGCTTTTTAAAAAAAAAAAAAATGTTTTTAAGTTGGTGTAGCTAGCACTAGGCTAGCTACACTCCCCCCCCCCCCCCCCCAACTCCCCCGGCACTGTTCCCCCCCTCCGATCGTCGCCGGCGATATTTACCTGCCCGCGATCCTAAGATGGCCGAGACTTCCGCCATAGCTTCAGGCGTTGCTATGGCGACAATCGGGAGTGACGTCATCAATGTCATGCGCAGTTCCGATCCCCACCATAGCGACCCCTGGAGGCTATGGAGAGGCTGCGCTGGCGCGGGCTCTGGTGGGGGGTATGTATTCGGCGGCGATCGGGGGGGATCAGAGCGGGCCGGCGGCGATCGGGGGGGGGGGTGATGTAGCTAGCCAAGTGCTAGCTACACACCCCACAGAAAATTTTATCAAAAAGACCCTCCAGAGGCTGAGCAATCCACCTCGGCGGTAATGGACGAGCTGAGCTCGTCACTACCGCCAAGGTGGATAATAATCTGGTTCCTTCCCCCAGAATCTGACAAATGCTGGATCTGAGTCATATTTGGAGAGGACAATTGCACTCCTTTTGTCTTAGTATCTGGGGAGTTACTGTACTGTATATACTTGTGGGTATCATACATTTCCCAATCTAGGGTGGTCTATTCCCTTGAAATGTGTTTTTTGTAAGAATGCTACATGAATCCTCATTACCATTAAGTGACCCCAGTATCCTTGAAACAGTCCCCCTCCCCCTTCCAAAGGCCCCTCCATCCCCAAAGCAGCACACTCTTACAGATTAAAACCAGGAAAGAGGAAAAAGTAAGAATAGAAAGAAAGAGAAAGATTAAAGGGCAAATGCCCCAAAGTACATGGACATAGGGGTAACATCAGCAACAGCCATGTCACCCAATTTTGGCCAGTCTACCCCTCCAAATTTAGAAAGAGTGGATCCCGAATTCTGGCCAAACGGGGAGAGGAGGGGAGATCCATGACTAACACAGGTCACCCCCATTACACCCGACCATGTATATAACAAAATATTCAAAATAGTGCAGTAACACACTGTTATTAAGAATGTTTTCCCTAAATATTGATATACAGTGGGTCGCAAAAGTATTCAGCCCCCTTGAAGTTTTCCACATTTTGTTATATTACTGCCACAAACATAATTTTATTGGAATTCCACACGAAAGACCAACACAAAGTGGTGTACACATGAGAAGTGGAACGAAAATCATACATGATTCCAAACATTTTTTACAAATAAATAACTGCAAAGTGGTGTGTGCATAATTATTCGGCCCCCTTTGATCTGAGTGCAGTCAGTTGCCTATAGACATTGTCTGATGAGTGCTAATGACTAAATTGTGTGTAATCTAATGTCAGTACAAATACAGCTGCTCTGTGAGGGCCTCAGAGGTTGTCTAAGAGAATATTGGGAGCAACAACACCGTGAAGTCCAAAGAGCACACAAGACAGGTCAGGGATCAAGTTATTGAGAAATTTAAAGCAGGCTTAGGCTACAAAAAGATTTCTAAAGCCTTGAACATCCCACAGAGCACTGTTCAATCGATCGTTCAGAAATGGAAGGAGTATGGCACAACTGTAAACCTACTAAGACAAGGCCATCCACCTAAACTCACAGGCCGAACAAGGAGAGCGCTGATCAGAAATGCAGTCAAGAGGCCCATGGTGACTCTGGATGAGTTGCAGAGATCTACAGCTCAGGTGGGAGACTCTGTATATAGGACAACTATTAGTCATGCACTGTACAAAGTTTGCCTTTATGGAAGAGTGGCATGAAGAAAGGCATTGTTACCAGAAAGCATAAGAAGTCCCGTTTGCAGTTTGTCACAAGCCATGTGGGGGACACAGCAACCATGTGGAAGAAGGTGCTCTGGTCAGATGAGACCAAAATGGAACTTTTTGGCCAAAATGCAAAACGCTATGTGTGGCGGAAAACTAACGCTGCACATCACTCTGAACACACCATCCCCACTGTCAAATATGGTGGTGGCAGCATCATGCTCGGGGGAGGGGGGGTGCATCTCTTCAGCAGGGACAGGGAAGCTGGTCAGAGTTGATGGGAAGATGGATGGAGCTAAATATAGGGCAATCTTGGAAGAAAACCTCTTGGAGACTGCAAAAGACTTGAGACTGGGGCCGAGGTTCACCTTCCAGCAGGACAATGACCCTAAACATAAAGCCAGGGCAAGAATGGAATGGTTTAAAACAAAACATATCTATGTGTTAGAATGGCCCAGTCAATGTCCAGATTTAAATCCAATCGAGAATCTGTGGCAAGATCTGAAAACTACTGTTCACAAACGCTGTCCATCTAATCTGACTGAGCTGGAGCTGTTTTGCAAAGAAGAATGGGCAAGGATTTCATTCTCTAGATGTGCAAAGCTGGTAGAGACATACCCTAAAAGACTGGCAGCTGTAATTGCAGCAAAAGGTGGTTCTACAAAGTAATGACTCAGGGGGCCGAATAATTACGCACACACCACTTTGCAGTTATTTATTTGTACAAAACGTTTGGAATGATGTATGATTTTCGATCCACTTCTCACATGTACACCACTTTGTATTTCACGTGGAATTCCAATAAAATTGATGCATGTTTGTGGCAGTAATGTGACAAAATGTGGAAAACTTCAAGGGGGCCGAACACTTTTGCAAGCCACTGTAATTGAACTACCCTCCACCTATTTCCACCCAAATAACCTGCCTGTTTTAATACCACCTCCCCTAGTATCCTCAAATGTACCACAAGCATCGAGGTAATCGAATTCTCTAGAATTATATCTTAGTTTTTCTGAGTTGGTAAATTCAAGACAGCTAGCTCATTTCTAAGCCCGCACAGAGGAGTTGCTCTATCCATATAGTAGGCCCAAAAGATGTAGTCGGACAAATGGACACTGCCCCGGGATACTAAATCATCTCATATTCCTGTAGCTTCCTATCTTCAAAACTTATCACATATGATACCTTTAGACCCCTCCTGGTATGTGTATATCTCCCTTTTCAGTTTTTTAAGCCTTATATAATACAAACAGATCTTCAATATATGCAGAATAACTTAGATGGTCTATGTAGTCTTAATATATATTAGCGTTCTATAGGCCCAGCTCTATTAACGACTAATTACCAGTATATTCTGTGGTGGACATTACAATGAAATCCATATAATTCCAAAGGGTTCACATACTTTTTATTGCTATTGTATATAGATGTAGGAAGCGTTTGTGATGCTGAAACCAGGATAATTACTGTAAAAGTGGTTATTCTGAATATCATACTGCATTCTACTCTATGCCACTACAGTGCCTCTTTAATGCAGTATTTCCCAACTGCTTTGATGAAGCAAGTGAAGTATGGTCTGGTGCAGTGGCATAACAATCACCCCTGCAAGGGATGCGGTGGCAGGGGGTGCTGAGCCTGGGGAGTGGCTCGAACAGAGCTGTCTAGAAAGGCACTGTAACTTGCAGTCCAGGAAAAAAAAATGTTATTTTCCCATCCAGGGAGACATAAGCCATTATGATACAAAGTAGTACAGAGGCGCCAATAGGATAAAATTTGCTAAAAAGTTTAAAATTGTTCAGGTGGCGGTGGTGGGCCAGCTACACCAAAACAGGACAAAGTGCTGTTGATTGAAGAAGCAATAATTTATTCACATACTCCTTGTAACGATCGGTGTAGCAACACAGATGACTGATTATGTGTGATCTGCAGAATCACCAATAATTCAGACGCTATACCTGATTATGTGGTGATCTGCAAAATCACCAATAATGCAAGTATAGCTAACAGGATAATGCAATAGTGTATAGTGCTTGGTGCAACAGTAATATAATAGTATAACTAGGCCTCACCAGAGGAGCTGGTGGGCCCTATAAGAACTCAGTAACTGACTAGTTTGGCAGAACCTCACCAGAGGAGCTGGTGGGTACTATTATAGCACAGTAACTGATTAGTTTGGCAGAACCTCACCAGAGGAGCTGGTGGGTACTATTATAACACAGTAACTGATTGGTTTGGCAGAACTTTACCAGAGGAGCTGGTGGGTACTATTATAACACAGTAACTGACTAGTTTGGCAGAACCTCACCAGAGGAGCTGGTGGGCACTACTATAGCACAGTAACTGATTAGTTTGGCAGAACCTCACCAGAGGAGCTGGTGGGTGCTATTATAAGAAGAACACCTCACCAGTGGCAAGGGCCCACTGGTGAGTAGAGAGGTCAGACAGGCTTAGTTCGGCAACTGAGAAGCAGATACAGTACAGAATCAGTAGGCAAGAGAGTAGTTAGTATTCAGGCAGAAGTTCAGCAACTAGATCAGATGGGCAGAAGTACAGAATCAGTAAGCAAGAGCGGAGTCAGAGATTAGCCAGAGTCATACACAGAATATCAAATATACAGTAATACAATAATCCTAGTCTTGTGTGAAATCCCTGGTTTCCTCCCAGATCACCACCACAATCAGCCAATCCAGAGCGGCGTAAAATCCCCTCTGACGTCAGCCGACCAGCAGGTCAGCTAACGCGCCTCCTCCCAGCATAAAGGTCCTGTCTACGCGCGCGGCCGCGCGAAACAGCAACCCTATGTGTCAATGACAATTCCGTCTTCGGCGTGCTAGACGCCGACAGAACGAAAAAACCCTCCGAACAGGGAACCGAGGCGGCTGCGGAGACACCCGGCATGCCCGCAGCCGCAGATGTTACAGTACCCATCCCCCCCCCCCTTGAGGCGTGGACTCCGGACACGGTCTGTCAGGATGCAACCTATGGAACTCTTTTCTAAGTTCTTCTGCATGCATACGATGACTAGGGACCCAAGATCTCTCCTCAGGCCCATACCCCCTCCAATGAACCAGATATTGTATAGAGTTGCGCACAAACCGAGAATCCAAAATTTGCTCTATCTCATACTCAGGTTCCCCAGCAATCATCGCGGGGGGGGGGGGAGAGGAATCCACATGTACCGCAGGTTTTAACAAGGACACATGAAATGTCTCAACACCTTTCCAACTGGACGGAAGTGAAACCGCATATGTGACCTTATTGATTCTCTTGGAGACAGGGTATGGGCCTATATATCTGGGGCCCAATTTAACAGAGGGCCAAATGTCGAGTAGACACCCACACCAGATCCCCCGGTGCAAAGTTCCACTCTTCTGAACGTCTCCTGTCTCCTTTTTTCTGGGTCACAAAAGCCTTCTTGAGATTTTTCGGAACCAAAGCCCAGATCTCTTTCAAGGTTCCCTGCCATTCCTCCAGTGCTGGGAAAGGAGATGCCACCACAGGCAAAGAAGAGAACTTAGGAGATCTCCCCGTCACAACCTGAAATGGAGAGAACCCCGAGGAGGAACTCTTCAAATTATTATGGGCAAACTCTGCAAACGGCAAGAATTTGGCCCACTCAGTCTGGGCGTCAGCCACATAACACCTCAGAAACTGTTCTAGGGACTGGTTAACCCTTTTTGTTTGGCCATTCGCCTGTGGGTGGTAGCCGGAGGAGAATGATAGGTTCATGCCCAGATGATTACAAAAGGCCCTCCAGAATTTGGAGATGAACTGGACTCCCCTATCTGACACCACATTCTCAGGGATACCATGCAAACGAAAAATGTGGTAAATAAAGAGGTCTGCCAGTTCTTGAGCAGAGTGGAGTTCGTCCAAGGTAATGAAATGGGCCATTTTACTAAACCTATCGACTACCACCCATATGACATTTTTTCCCTGAGACCTGGGCAGTTCCCCTATAAAGTCCATGGACAAGTGTGTCCATGGCTGTTCTGGCACAGGTAGTGACTGTAAGGTACCAGCGGGAGCTTGTCTGGAGGGTTTGCTCCTGGCACAAGCAGAACAGCTCCCCACAAAGTCCTTACAGTCAGACACAATGGAGGGCCACCAAACACATCTGTCTAATAACTCCTGTGTACGGGCAACACCAGGATGACCTGCATTCTTATGGGAGTGAAACACATGAAGAATCTTAAATCTGAACTGGAGAGGTACAAATAGAACTCCATCTGGTTTCCCTTCAGGGGCTTCCTGCTGAAATGGATTCAGCATGGTTGCCCAGTCCTTCCAGGCTTCAATATCAGTGGAACCAGAGGAGTGAGACGGTAACCCCTCCACTTGGATCTCGGTAGCCCCTACTGTGACTTTCTCCAAACAATGATGATGACAGTAGGAGGACCAGGCTAACAATTGTCTGGAACTCCAGTCAATCTGAGGGGAGCCACGGCATACCGAGAATCACTGTGGAGGTAGACATCTCTAGAACCAAAAACTGTATCTGTTCTTTATGCAACACCCCCAGCTGACACAATAATAACGGAGTCTGAGTGAGTGGTAATTTCCCTTGCAATGGTGAATCATCCATTGCAGTCACTATAATCTGACGTCCCACCGGAAGGAGAGGAAAACCAAACTTAATGGCAAAATCATATTCCATGACATTAACTGCAGAACCCGAGTCTACAAAGGCCTGGGTGGAATGGACTTGACCCTCCCAGGTAATAGAACACGGGAGAAGTACACGCTTATTCTTTAGAGGTAAGACTGGATCGCCTAGGGTAGTACCTCCAGCTACACCTAGGCGATGGGGTTTTCCGACTTCTTGGGACAATTTGCTACAATGTGCCCCTTCTCTGCACAATAGAGACAGAGTTTCTCGGTACGCCTCCTGTTCTTCTCAACCGCAGTGAGCTTGGACTGTCCAATTTGCATCGGCTCATCAGGTGGAGAAGAGGGAGGAACAGGAGGAGCGAACATACCAGAAGCAAGTCTCCCTGAGGTTCTGCCTCGAGTCTGTCTCTGGTATCGCACTCGGCGATCAATTTTAATGGCCAGGGAAATGGCCTCATCAATTGACTTAGGCTCGGGGTGACCCAACATAAGATCAGCCACTGCATCAGATAATCCTGACAAAAAGCAATCTAACAAGGCATACTGCCCCCACCTAGCTGAAACCGGCCACCTTCTAAACTCAGCGGCATAATTTTCAACTGAATTATGACCCTGCCTGAGAATCTTAAGCCTCCTCTCTGACATCATAGCTAAATCCGGATCATCATATATAACTGCCATTGCTTTAAAAAAAATCCTGAACAGAGGTCAAAGCCTCATGCCCATCAGGGAGACTGTAGGACCAGGACTGCGAATCACCTGATAATAAGGTCTTTATCAGTGTTACTCTCTGGCTCTCTGTGCCTGAAGACACTGGCCGCAATTCAAAATAAGAAAGGCATTGGTGCTTAAAATTCCTGAAGTCAGAGCGATGCCCTGAACATTTTTCAGGAGGGGCATCCTGGGCTCAATAACTGGAGGGGAGGACACTTGTGCATTGGGATTTTTAAGACGATTAACTGTCTCAGCTAGTTGGTCAATCTGAGTCTGTTGTAGGTTAACCGTCTTGATGAGATCGTTAATGGTTGTGGTCAAAAGTTCAACCCGATTGCACAGTGTCTTCATAACTTTTTTGGTCTGCGGTTCTGTAACGATCGGTGTAGCAACACAGAAACACAGATGTCTGATTATGTGGTGATCTGCAGAATCACCAATAATGCATGTATAGCTAACAGGATAATAGTGTACAGTGCTTGGTGCAACAGTAATATAATAGTATAACTAGGCCTCACCAGAGGAGCTGGTGGGCCCTATAAGAACACAGTAACTGACTAGTTTGGCAGAACCTCACCAGAGGAGCTGGTGGGTACTATTATAGCACAGTAACTGATTAGTTTGGCAGAACCTCACCAGAGGAGCTGGTGGGTAATATTATCACACAGTAACTGACTAATTTGGCAGAACCTCACCAGAGGAGCTGGTGGGTACTATTATAGCACAGTAACTGACTAGTTTGGCAGAACCTCACCAGAGGAGCTGGTGGGTACTATTATAACACAGTAACTGACTAGTTTGGCAGAACCTCACCAGAGGAGCTGGTGGGTACTATTATAACACAGTAACTGACTAGTTTGGCAGAACCTCACCAGAGGAGCTGGTGGGTACTATTATAGCACATTAACTGATTAGTTTGGCAGAACCTCACCAGAGGAGCTGGTGAGTACTATTATAACACAGTAACTGACTAGTTTGGCAGAACCTCACCAGAGGAGCTGGTGGGTGCTATTATAAGAAGAACACCTCACCAGTGGCAAGGGCCCACTGGTGAGTAGAGAGGTCAGACAGGCTTAGTTCGGCAACTGAGAGGCAAATACAGTACAGAATCAGTAGGCAAGAGAGTAGTAAGTATTCAGGCAGAAGTTCAACAACTAGATCAGATGGGCAGAAGTACAGAATCAGTAAGCAAGAGCGGAGTCAAAGATTAGCCAGAGTCATACACAGAATATCAAATATACAGTAATACAATAATCCTAGTCTTGTGTGAAATCCCTGGTTTCCTCCCAGATCAAAGCACACCGGATGCTAGTCTAAGGTCTGAGCGCTAACACGTATGTATTCGCAACCGCAGACAGGTTGCGAGTGAAGAGAGAAGGCTTAAAGGGAAGGTTCAGGGAGGGTGGGTAAAAAATCAAAATCAATTTCCACTTACCTGGGGCTTCCTCCAGCCCGTGGCAGGCAGGAGGTGCCCTCGCCGCCGCTCCGCAGGCTCCCGGTGGTCTCCGGTGGCGCGCCTGACCTGGCCAGGCCGGGCTCTTCTGCGCTCCAAGGCCCGGAACTTCTGCGTCCCACGCCGGCGCGCTGACGTCATCGGACGTCCTCCGGGCTCTACTGCGCAGGCGCAGTAGAGCCCGGAGGACGTCCGATGACGTCAGCGCGCCGGCGTGGGACGCAGAAGTTCCGGGCCTTGGAGCGCAGAAGAGCCCGACCTGGCAGCCGGCCTGGCCAGGTCGGGTCGGCCACCGGAGACCACCGGGAGCCTGCGGAGCGGCGGCGAGGGCACCTCCTGCCTGCCACGGGCTGGAGGAAGCCCCAGGTAGGTGGAAATTGATTTTGATTTTTTACCCACCCTCCCTGAACCTTCCCTTTAAGAAGCAGAGGAGACCTCATAGCCGCGCCCACCACAATCAGCCAATCCAGAGCGGCGTGAGTCCCCTCTGACGTCAGTCGACCAGCAGGTCAGCTGACACGCCTCCTCCCAGCATAAAGGTCCTGTCTACGCGCGCGGCCATGCGAAACAGCAACCCTATGTGTCAATGACAATTCCGTCCTCGGCGTTCTAGACGTCGACGGAACAGAAAAAACCTCAGAACAGGGAACCGAGGCGGCTGCGGAGACGCCCGGCGTGCCCGCAGCCGCAGATGTTAACACTCCTAAAACATAACTGCAACGCGTTTCACGGGGAACATCCCGCTTCATCAGGCAATAAACAACCGGAGTATCACACAGCTTGGGGTCCGATAACTGCTTGGCACCAGTTTTGAAAAACTGAATACAGGGTCCGGACTTGTCAGGACTTCACGGACTGTACATCGATCCGAACACATTGATTGGTAGTGGCAGGCAATGCAAAAACACAAACTACACAAACACGGAGGGAGATCTGGATTGCCTATTGCCTGCTCCCCTCAGCATAGGTGGTGTCCCCAGGTATAGAGGCTAGAGGGAAAAGCAGCCAGGAGAGGGGTGGCAGCGGGGAGGGGGTTCGCCCCCCCACCCCTCACCTGGGTCCCTCAGCCCCGCTCCCTACCAGATATTTGTGCAAAAGATGTTAAATGTAATGTCGGTAGCGAGCAGGGAGCTTACCTTCTGTACTTCCTACTTCCTCCGCTCGCCACGTTACACATGGAATGCAAAGAGAGAAGGTAAGCGTCCCTGCTCGCTGCTGACATTACATTTAACATCTTTTGCCCAAATAGCTGGAGGGAGAGTGGGGACGGGGGACCTAGGGGAGGGGGGGCCGACCCCGTCCTGACTGCTCCCCCCTCCGCTTCGCCACGCCCCCCCCCCCCCCCCCCCCCCGGAAACGGATGCTGCAAACATATTTAAAAAGTTAAAAACGGAGGAAGAAAAAACAAACAAACCGGATCCGTTTCAAACGGATCCGATCTGTAAATGGACCAGTGTGAACCTAGCCTAATGCTGCTGCTGTTTACTTTTCCTTATCAGGCAGCAGATAATAATAAGTGGTGCTCTCCTCCTCCCCTGCCGCACCATCAGATGGTAATCTTTGTGAAAAGTTATCCTCTGGTACAGTAGTGCTATTTTTATTGTTTCCTGCAACTAGTCTGTGTCTCTCTCTGTGTTTGTCTCATGATCTTCATTTGTATCTCTCATTCCCTGTACATGTTATGGTCTCTGTGTGTTTACTACATCTAACCCTTCTCTCTGATAGAACACTGACCCCCCCCCCCCCCCCCCCCCCCCCCACACACACACACACACACACACACCTAACTTTTAAACCCCCCCCCCCCCATGCTTAGCCTTAAAAAAAACACCTTCCTGATGTCTAACATTAACCTTTACCTTGCCACAAATCCACAAAAAAAAACCACAAAATTTGGGTGCCGCCATAGGTGCTCATAATATTATTGGTTATAGATGGAAATGTTTCCACCGGAGGTTGCCCACTATGCAAACTGTAGCTACAAATAGCAGGCTCCCAACTTTCCATCTGTAACTTTCATTTTTGTTCCATTGATTATTTAGAAGCATGCTTAGCTGTGGTTTAAAATGATTTTTGTATCCAATCTGGTTTTAGAAAGTGATTGTCTATTACTTTAATTGTCTTAATCATAGAGTACCAGACGACTAGGACTGTTCAGTAGACCAAAATTAACCTAAAAGCCTCACACTAAAAAAAACAATACTACATGTGGTTTTGACTTCTTAAAACAGAAAGATCTAACAATAATGTATTCCCATGATGCATCACTTTTGCTCTGTGAGTGAATATGCAATTTATGTCTTATATAATCCATGAAAGACGACATGCAGAAGGCCATTTTAGCCTGAAATCTCTGTCTGCAAGTTGATTGACTGGTTCTGTAAAATGAATAGGCTAAAGGCGTACTATACCATATAAAGCTGATTCAATGTACATACCTTCTGTTTTAACCACCCTGGCGTTCTATTAAGATCGCCAGGGCGGCTGCGGGAGGTTTTTTTTTAAATAAAAAAAAACTATTTCATGCAGCCAACTGAAAGTTGGCTGCATGAAAGCCCACTAGAGGGCGCTCCGGAGGCGTTCTTCTGATCGCCTCCGGCGGCCAGAAGTAACACGGAAGGCCGCAATGAGCAGCCTTCCGTGTTTTACTTACTTCGTCGCCATGGCGACGAGCGGAGTGACGTCATGGACGTCAGCCGCCTCCGATCCAGCCCTTAGCGCTGGCCGGAACTTTTTGTTCCGGCTACGCTGGGCTCAGGCGGCTGGGGGGACCCTCTTTCGCCGCTGCACGCGGCGGATCACCGCGCTGCGGCGGCGATCAGGCAGCACACGCGGCTGGCAAAGTGCCGGCTGCGTGTGCTGCTTTTTATTTGATGAAAATCGGCCCAGCAGGGCCTGAGCGGCAGCCTCCGGCGGTGATGGACGAGCTGAGCTCGTCCATACCGCCCGGCTGGTTAAGAAGACAACATTATATTTAGCATCATTGTGTTTACTGTGTTAGCAAAAGCAATTATGTCCAGTTGTATTTGCTTTATGACCTATTTTTATTTCAATTCTGTTCCTTTTAGGCTTGCTCCATATCGTGGTTGGTTTCCTGTCATTTCTAGTCTCTGCTGCTCAAATTTTGTCTACTTCTACGCTTTTAACAGTCTAAAGGCCTTATGGGGAAAGAGCAGTGCTTTTACCACAGGGAAGGACTTGACTATAGGATTTATTGCAGGTAAATAGCACACACACACATTTTCTCTGGGCTATACCACATTAGTACAGTAATCCCTTGATTTTTATTCTGTATATTCTGATGTGGACTTATCTGACTCTTTGATGGGGACAGCAAGGCTGCTTAGATGGGTGGCTGGCCAGTGTAGAAGGGGGCAGGGACAAAAGCGTAAGCGAGGCTAGTCCTGAGTTGTCTCTCACTAATAAATATGCTTTGTTGCGTGATATTAGGCATGATTATTCTGAAGTATTGATGTGTCCTTTGGCAACCAAGGGACAGACCACTGCAACAAGAATGGGAATAGGAATGCAACAAAGGCTAGGCCAGGCATGGGCAAACTTGGCCCTCCAGCTGTTAAGGAACTACAAGTCCCACAATGCATTGCAGGAGTCTGACAGCCACAGTCATGACTCATAAAGGCAAATGCATTGTGGGACTTGTAGTTCTGTAACAGCTGGAGGGCCGAGTTTGCCCATGCCTGGGCTAGACAGATACTGTTGGTAGGAGATTCAGTTATTAGGGTAATCTGTTGAAGGGACCATGAATACTATACAGCGTGTTGTCTCCCGGGTGCTCAGGTTCTGTATGTAGCGGATAAATTGGGTGGTTCTGGAGCAGATACACATTGGTACCATAGACAAAGTTTGTGGGAGATTGAAGGCCCTCAAAAATGATTTCAAGGTATTTGGAGATAAACATAACGTAAGGACCTTGACGGTGCTGTTTTCTGACATACTATCAGTGCCACACACTACATCTGAGAGGCAGGGGGAGCCTGGGGAGTTGAGTATGTGGCTGCGAAATTTCTGCAGTAAGAAGGTATTTGGGTTCCTGGAGCACTGGGCAGATTTTGCAGTTGGCTACAAGTTCTACAGTAGGGATGGCGTGCACCTAAATGGCGAGGTTGCAGTTGCATTGGTGGAGAAGAAGGTTGTAGGAGATTTTAAACTAGGATATGAGAGGGAGGAACTCAATATTTGGGCAAGTTAGGGTAAATAGATAGTGGCAGCCTAGCGTTATATGGTGTGTGTGTGTGTGTGTGTGTGTGTGTGTGTGTGTGTGTGTGTGTGTGTGTGTGTGTGTGTGTGTGTGTGTGTGTGTGTGTGTGTGTGTGTGTGTGTGTGTGTGTGTGTGGGGTTACATTGTAAAGAGTAAAGCGGTAGTTACAGTGGTTTGCAAAAGTATTCGGCCCCCTTGAAGTTTTCCACATTTTGTCATATTACTGCCACAAACATGAATCAATTTTATTGGAAATCACATAAAAGACCAATACAAAGTGGAGTACACGTGAGAAGTAGAACAGAAATCATACATGATTCCAAATATTTTTTACAAATAAATAACTGCAAAGTGTGGTGTGCGTAATTATTCAGCCCCCTTTGGTCTGAGTGCAGTCAGTTGCCCATAGACATTGCCTGATGAGTGCTAATGACTAAATAGAGTGCACCTGTGTGTAATCTAATGTCAGTACAAATACAGCTGCTCTGTGACGGCCTCAGAAGTTGTCTAAGAGAATATTGGGAGCAACAACACCATGAAGTCCAAAGAACACACCAGACAGGTCAGGGAAAAAGTTATTGAGAAATTTAATGCAGGCTTAGGCTACAAAAAGCCTTGAACATCCCACGGAGCACTGTTCAAGCGATCATTCAGAAATGGAAGGAGTATGCCACAACTGTAAACCTACCAAGGCAAGGCCATCCACCTAAACTCACAGGCCGAACAAGGAGAGCGCTGATCAGAAATGCAGTCAAGAGGCCCATGGTGACTCTGGACGAGCTACAGAGATCTACAGCTCAGGTGGGGGAATATGTCCATAGGACAACTATTAGTCGTGCACTGCACAAAGTTGGCCTTTATGGAAGAGTGGCAAGAAGAAAGCCATTGTTAACAGAAAAGCATAAGAAGTCCCATTTTCAGTTTGCCACAAGGCATGTGGGGGACACAGCAAACATGTGGAAGAAGGTGCTCTGGTCAGATGAGATCAAAATGGAACTTTTTGGTCAAAATGCAAAACGCTATGTGTGGCGGAAAACTAACACTGCTCATCACTCTGAACACAGAATCCCCACTGTCAAATATGGTGGTGGCAGCATCATGCTCTGGGGGTGCTTCTCTTCAGCAGGGACAGGGAAGCTGGTCAGAGTTGATGGGAAGATGGATGGAGCCAAATACAGGGCAATCTTGGAAGAAAACCTCTTGGTGTCTGCAAAAGACTTGAGACTGGGGCGGAGGTTCACCTCCTAGCAGGACAACGACCCTAAACATAAAGCCAGGGCAACAATGGAATGGTTTAAAACAAAACATATCCATGTGTTAGAATGGCCCAGTCAAAGTCCAGATCTAAATCCAATCAAGAATCTGTGGCAAGATCTGAAAACCGCTGTTCACAAACACTGTCCATCTAATCTGACTGAGCTGTTCACAGCTCGTTTTGCAAAGAAGAATGGGCAAGGATTTCATTCTCTAGATGTGCAAAGCTGGTAGAGACATACCCTAAAAGACTGGCATCTGTAATTGCAGCAAAAGGTGGTTCTACAAAATATTGACTCAGGGGGCTGAATAATTACGCACACCCCACTTTGCAGTTTTTTTTGTTTTGTTTTTTTTTAATGTTTAGAATCGTATGATTTTCGTTCCACTTCTCACGTGTACACCACTTTGTATTGGTCTTTCACGTGGAATTCCAATAAAATTGATTCATGTTCGCAGCAGTAATATGACATAATGTGGAAAGCTTCAAGGGGGCCGAATACTTTTGCAAACCACTGTAAATCTTTATGTAGCCCATTAAATGTAACCAAAATTAAATGTTACTGAAACTGGAAAATGTGGTGGTAAAAGTATAAAGTACATGGCAACCAAAGTTAGGAGTCTTGCAAATAACGGGAATGAACTAGAGTTAGTTTTGATCGACAAAGGCTATGACATTGTGGGAATAACGGGGACATGGATGGATGAAAGCCATGTTTGTATAGAAAACTTCAAGGGTTACAATGTGTTTAGGAAGGACAGAGCATGCAGAAAAGGTGGAGGTGTTTGTCTCTTTGTTAACATTTGTTTACAGTTGCCCTGGATAAAGAACTGGATAAAAATTGTAAAGATATGGAGTCTAGAGAAAATATTCATGGTAGAACAGTTGCTAATTGCTTATTGGGGTATTTTATTGGTGACCAATAGAATACCCAATAAACAATTGGCAACTGTTTTTTTCCCACTACATAGCCATAATACTGCAGAACTACAACTACTACAGCAGATTCGGAAAGCTGCAAGTAAAAGTGAGGTCATAGTTATGGGTGACTTCTACTATCCAGGAATCAACTGGAACATTGAAACTACTCGTTCTAGTAAAAGTGCTAGATTTATAGTGAAATTATAGGACAGTTACTTGACTCAAATTGTAACTGAGCCAACTAGAGGGAATGCTACTGGATTTAGTCATTTCAAATAGACCAGATAATGTATCAAATGTGTGATTCAGAAAAATCATGATCACAGACATGGCAACATGGTAACATTTAATCTGGTGATCAACAGGAGCAGTGGAACAAGTAAAACTATGAATTTTAGATTTTCGGTTCGCAAAAGTTCGGTTTGCACGAATTTTCGCGAACCGCAATAGACTTCAATAGGGAGGCAAACTTGGAAAACTAGAAAAAATTATGCTGGCCGCAAAAGTAATGGAAAAGATGTTTCAAGGGGTCTAACACCTGGAGGGAGACATGGCGGAGTGGAATACATGCCAAAAGTCCCGGGGAAAAATCTAGATTTGATGCAAAGCAGCGTTTTATGGGCAGAATCACATTGAATGCTAAATTGCAGGCCTAAAGTGCTTTCACACAACTTGCATGTGTATACATCAATCAGGGAGTGTAATCCCTTCCTCCCTCCTCCCTTCCTCCTCCTCCTCTTCCTCTTGTCTTGTCTTGTCTTCCAGGGATTTGTAGGATGTCAAAAGCCAGCTTACATACATTGGCCAGGAATCAAACCCAGGTCAACTGCTTTGAAAGCAGCTATGCTCACCACTATACCACCAACACTACATGCTGAAGCCAGCCTAGCATGTACCATTGTGATATACCCAAGAGAAAAATGAGCTTGCTTATGGATTTGTAGGTTGTCAAAAGCAACCTCACATACATTGGCCAGGAATCAAACCCAGGTCAACTGCTTGGAAGGCAGCTATGCTCACCACTGTACCACCAACGCTACATGCTGAAGCCAGCCTAGCATGTACCATTGTGATATACCCAAGAGAAAAATGAGCTTGCTTATTTGCCTAATTTGTGAGATTAAAGCAGTGGGATACATGGTGATACTGCTTACAGGCTTCAATTCAAGACTTCAGAAAGATCATGTGCCCCCCTGGATGATGCTGGTGTAACACACACAGCAAAGGACAGCAATTTGAAGTCTGGAAGATTCCAGGGCAAGGGTGGGAAGGATGAAAAGCTATGTGGCCATGCAACCATTCCTGCTAACCTAAAGCTTACTTGTGTCTTACAACACATTGGCTTTAGACTTTACAAAATCCAATGCTCCAATATGGGGAAGCTTCTCTGGACTTATCATGGACTATGCAACCTGATACCCATGCAAAATATAGCAGCAAAAATATTTCCAAAGAACTTTTGCAAATGTTCACCAGGAACAAGGAAATCTTAACAGACCAAGGGTATTGGTTCCGACGATGGAGTGTACGTTTCTAGCCAAGTGGCAGGAACCATACAAGTTAAAGGAGCGAATCGGGATGTGAATTACAAATTTCTTCAACCGGACAAACCCAAGAAGGAGCAGGGATACCACATTAACCTGCAAAAGGCACGGAAAGATCTATTAAGAGTTGTGACAGCTGCAATACCAGTACCTCAGTTTGGAAAGACCCCTGATCTGAAGTGGTCAGAGATCCTCTCTGCCTCCCAAGTACAAAAGGTGAAGGAGTTTCTGATGAGGAACTGGAAAGTGCTTTCAGGTCGACCAGGCTGCACTCATATTGTGCGTCATAATATTAAGTTAGATCCACATGTTCGAGTACGACTAAGACTATATTGCATCCCGATAGCATGGAGGAAGGCGGTAGAGGAATAGTTACTTCGCGGATGCTTGAGCTCGACATAATTGAGAAATTGCACTGTGATTGGTACAACACAGTTGTGCTTGTACCGAAACCAGATGGCATACTACGCTTCTGTAACGACTTTCAGAAGCGGAATGAGGTGTCTAAATTTGACGCATACCCAATTCCCAGAGTGGACAAGTTAATAGAGAGGCTAGGGGCAGCCTGGTATATTATTATTACTTAACTAGGGGTTATTGGCAGATACGCCTCACCTCAGCCTAAAGAGAAAAGACAGCATTTTGTGCTCCGGAAGGGTTGTTCCAATATAAGACGATGCCCTTCAGGCTCCATGGAGCCATGGCCACTTTACAACGCTTCATGGACAAAGTCCTACAGCCACATCACAAGTTTGCCAAAGCATATCTGGACGATTTCTTGGTATACAGTCGGGACTGGGAAAGCTATCTCCCCAAGCGTCAAGCCTTTTTTTTTTTAATTGTATTTATTAGCATTTAACAGTTAAAACAAACATGAGGAGAGCCACCGTTACAGACGAGTCCACCTTGAAACATTAACAACAACACACAACTAAAACATAGTGTAGTGGGGGTGTCTCAGCACCTTGCAGGAAAAAAATATAGGAGACAAATACGGGAGCCCAATAGTGTAGTATATTAGTATGCAATTGAAAAAAGGAATTTCAATAAATTACTACTCACAAAAGGAGGTTGCAAGGGCAACCAACCGTAGGAAGCAGGTGGAGACCATAAACCCGACTCCACTCGGGGTAGTCCCAGCCAGGACCTGGATGTGGTCGCTCTCCTTGAAAAAGTAGGGACAGGTGTCCACTGTGGGGCACCCACAGGTGGTCTGTCACCACCCCTCAAACACAGATTGTTTGGGGGTATAGCTATGCACAATTGAAGGTAAAGAGGCGCCCTGGTTGAAATAAAAGCATCTAAAAACAGCTTAAAATCGAGGAAATAATATGAGGTGGCTTACCTCAATAACGAAATCCTTGTATATGACAAAAGATTTTTATTTAGCACAGGCAACGCGTTTTGCGGGTCCAAGCCCGCTTCATCAGGCCAATAAAAGTGCCAAATGAGCAAGTCGATATGGCAAAGGGAGCCTCTCTTTGCCATATCGACTTGTTCATTTGGCACTTTTATTGGCCTGAAGAAGCGGGCTTGGACCCGCGAAACGCATTGCCTGTGCTAAATAAAAATCTTTTGTCATATACAAGGATTTCGTTATTGAGGTAAGCCACCTCCTATTATTTCCTCGATTTTAAGCTGTTTTTAGATGCTTTTATTTCAACCAGGGCGCCTCTTTACCTTCAATTGTACACAACTAAAACAGTCACCAGTGAAACCAGCCCTCCCCTCCAACTCACATCCTTCCCCACCAGCCCCATCCAAGACCCCCAGACCCAGAACTGGGTGAGAGGGTCTTTAAAACAGAAGGTATACTGGTCCATAAATAAAAAACGTCCATTAAAGACTCAGGAGGAATTCCTATCTGTTCTCCAAGGTTTCCATATACTAGTGAATTTTTGAGGGCAACATCTAGCAATATAAGCTGCTTTATAGAGGTGCAAAGAATTGTTGATTAGTTGTTTCCACAGTTGTTAAGAAGGAGGAGTCTGGGCCTTCCAATGCAAAACAATTAATTTCCAATAATAAAAGAAGAGTAGGCCAAGCAAAGCTCTAGTTGCAATTTTGGGGGCCAGAGGACTTGTAAGACCTAGCAAACGCCACATGGGATCCAGTGAGATATACTTTAGTAATTTTGGATGCGAAGTCACAGATTTGGTTCCAGCTATCACTAATCAGTGGGCAGTCTCAAAACATATGAACAAAACAGGCTGGAGAAAAACCACACCGCCAGCATCTCTCAGCCATAGTCGAGTTATATTTAGTTAATTTATTCAGGGTTAATTATGCTCTGTGCAGTACCTTGAACTGGATCAATCTGTCTCTCGCAGCTACCAGATGTTGAAAGGGCTTTATTCAGGCTACCTCCCACTTTTCGTCATCCAGTTGTGGCAGGAGGTCTACCCAGAGCTGTTCAAAGGCTGTTATGTGAATTCAGTTATAAGGAAAATTTTTTGATGAATGCTGGAAAGGGCTTTATCCAGAGTAGCATTCCTCAACATCAGTTCTATGTTTGAAGCCTACAACTGTATAGGGCGAGCCCCAAATTGTGACTGGTACACGTGCCTGATTTGCAAAATGCGGAAAAAGTGAGAGTTAGGAAGATCAAAGAATTCCTTCATAGTATCAAAGTCCTTTCGTTTTACAATGTGGACAAGGTGTGTGACCCCTTTATTAATCTAAAGCACTGCGTCAGGCACTGTGACGAAGTGAGCTAACATTGAATTATTCCATAGAGGAACATAAGGGGAGTAAATCCTCTGAGTACCAGTATACCGTGCAAGTACCTGATTCCAAGCCCTAATTACAACCTTCATGGACACAATAAGAGGATAAGGAGCATTCATCCCTCTGTACAGTAAGTGGGAAAGTGCTTCCCAAGAACCCTAAAAAGCTATACAAATATTTACAAGAGTGGAGAAAAGCCAATCCTCCCTCCGTCCAGGGTCTCTTTAACTTCCTAAGACTGATACAGGGGTTCTTACTGCTCCATATAAACTAGAGTTCAGCTGAGCAAAGAAACTTCTGGGGATCCACACCGAGCAGTTACTAAAAACATAAAACGTTGCGCAAAAGTTTCATTTTAACCAGATATATTTTTCCAATAAGGGATAGCGGGAGAATTGTCCAAGCTGTAACCTTATCTTTAATAACTTGCAGAAGTGGGGATAAATGATTGTCATGAAAGTCATTGACTTGTTTGAATATCCAAATACCAAGGTATTTGGTCTTTGTTACTACCTCAAGTGGGACCACCCCAGAAGCATCAAAGTCAGACAGCTGCAAACGTTTAGATTAAGCTCCAATTTACACCTAAACCAGATGGAATGTGTAAACAATTTTAAGGAGGCCTGGGATGGATTTATCAGGGTCACCAATATATACAACAACACCTCTCCTCCAGCCCCCAATTCTGAAATCTTGAAATCTGAGAAGTCTATGTGACTGCTGCGGCAATTGGCTCCATTGCTATGGCGAAGAGGGCTAGAGAGAAAGGACATCCCTGCGTGGTACCCGTAAACAAACTAATTGGATCCAAAATCGTAGAGGTGATTTTAATTTGCGTGGTAGGGTTCCTGTATATAACTCGAACCCAGTGAATAAATGTATCCCCAACCCGATTTTCTGCAAGGTGGTCCAAATATACTTCCATTCCACTGAATCGAAAGCACGTTGGATATCCACAAAAGCAAGTGCCCGAGGGGTGGCTTAAGACGAGCCCACCTGGAGATGCGTAAATATCCGACGCAGGTTTATGTCCATAGTTTTGTCAGGCATAAACCCTGTCTGGTCTATATTAATGACTTGCTTCAAGCCATTCTAAATTCAATCCAGAAGGCGGGCCTGACAGCCAAAGCAAAAAAGAGTGCTATTGGTCTGGAAGAGCCCAAGTATCTAGGGTATGTCATGGGTAAAGGTCTTGTAAAAAGTTCAAGGGATTTAGGACTTGCCCCGTTCAAAGTCTAAGAAGCAGGTGCATGCTTTTTGGTGGATAGTCGATAGACTATAGATAGATTATCATTGTTTCATTCCTGATTTCGCCACCAAAGCTGCACAGCTGACGTATCTCACAAAGGAGTCGGTCGAAGGCAAAGTTACATGGTCCAAAATCCCAGAAAAAACTTTCACTGAGCTGAAAAGTGCCCTATTTTGAAGAACCGGTCCTAATTGTTCCGGATTTCTCCAAGGAGTTTATAGTCTAGACAGATGCATCAGAGGTGGGACTGGGGGCTGTACTGTCCCAAGAAATTAATGGAGAACATCAGGTGATTTATCTAAGTTAGAAGCTAAGCCCCGTTGAACAAAACTACAGCTAGCTATCAAGTGGACACGGGAAGCACTCCGTTATTATCTGTTGGGGCGCAGATTTAGGCTTGTCACAGACCACACCCCATTGAGATGGATGGCTCTAGTCAAAGACGGGTATGCAAGAATCACACGCTGGTTTTTAGCTCTTCAGGATTTCTAGTACTGAGTGGAACATCGGCCAGGGAAGCTTCATGGCAACACGGATTCCCTCTCCAGAGCGCACTGTTTAGTAGGGCAAAGTGTCCTCCCCAACAGGGTCAGAGAGAGGGAGGGGGTGCGTGACAGCAGGATCCGTTGTCTGTTGGAATCAGGCAGAGAGCAGATTGATGCTACAAGCTTTAAGCCTCATACACACGCTCAACAAAAGTCTTTTAAATGCACAGTTATCAAACAACTTGACGAAGTTGGACAACTTTTATCAAGTAAAATATCACTGATAAGAGGCGACCAACGACTGATAAGACGCAGCTCAAGTCAATCCAACTGCCTCTTATCAGTGATATTTTACTTGACAAAAGTTATCCAACTTCTACAAGTTGTTTGATAATCGTGCATTTAAAAGACTTTTGTTGAGTGTGTGTATGAGCCTTCATTATCTAACCAGAACAAAACCTGGTTGAAATGGGAGTCTGGAGCCAGTCAAGTGTGTGAGCTTGGAAACTTTACTACACCCTCCAGGTCTGGATACTCTTAGGAAAGCAGCTGCAGCATAAATAGCAATTGAATTTGCCATTTGCGGCTCTAAAGGTAGCCATACTTCAGACGACTTGACGATTATTATTATAATCAAATCGGATGAAAATTGGTGCCGACAAGTGCATGCCTGACTGACAATGCGACCAATTCCAGCCTGAAATTGGTCGCATTAGTCGATCGCACATGCTGCAAGAGGTAGGGCTGACTTACTCGATCGCGCCGCAGTGGTAACGGCATTAATGAGCGACGAAACCCCCACTGCTGCCCCCCATGTTAAATGTTCCTCCCGGTACCCAGTGCAAGTGATGCATTGCACCAATCCAATAACACTGCACTCAGGCAAAGTCCAACACTCCTTAAATACACCAACATCTGCTGCTCCGCTCACACATGTGGGATCCAAGTGTACCAAAGGCTAACTGCAAAAATAGAACAAGTGCAGAGCGCTCTCTGGTGCATTAAACTTTTTAATTTAAGCTTCCCGCATATAAAAGTTGCACTTACATAAAAGAAGTGATATCAAGCATATCACACAATAGAGTGCAGAATCTCCTACTCCCCCAGCTGTAACCACCACGTTGTCAGCCCCTTCACTACGGCCAGTAGTGTAGGTGTCCAATCTCACTCTCACTGGACGGGCCGGTCTCGAGCATGGGTGATTGAAAGGAGGAAAGGCAGTCCAGCTCTCTTTTCCGTGTCTATTGCGTCATTGACCAGATTGGAATTTGTATTGAGATTGGACACCTACACTACTGGTCATAGTGGAGGGGCTGACAGCATAGTGGTTACAGCTGCGGGAGTAGGAGATTCTGCACTCTATTATCACTTCTTTTATGTAAGTGTAACTTTTATATGCGGGAAGTTTAAATTAAAAAGCACCAGAGAGCGCTCTGCACGTGTTCTCTTTTTTCAAATGAAACATTACCTGGCTTAGTTACATAGTTACATAGTTATTTTTGGTTGAAAAAAGACATACGTCCATCGAGTTCAACCAGTATAAAGTACAACACCATCCTGCTCCCTCACATATCCCTGTTGATCCAGAGGAAGGCAAAAAAACCCTTACAAGGCATGGTCCAATTAGCGCCTAAAGGGAAAAATTCCTTCCCGACTCCAGATGGCAATCAGATAAAATCCCTGGATCAACATAATTAGGCATTACCTAGTAATTGTAGCCATGGATGTCTTTCAACGCAAGGAAAGCATCTAAGCCCCCTTTAAATGCAGGTTTAGAGTTTGCCATAATGACTTCCTGTGGCAATGCATTCCACATCTTAATCACTCTTACTGTAAAGAACCCTTTCCTAAATAAATGGCTAAAACGTTTTTCCTCCATGCGCAGATCATGTCCTCTAGTCCTTAGAGAAGGCCTAGGGACAAAAAGCTCATCCGCCAAGCTATTATATTGCCCTCTGATGTATTTATACATGTTAATTAGATCCCCTCTAAGGCGTCTTTTCTCTAGACTAAATAAGCCCAGTTTATCTAACCTTTCTTGATAAGTGAGACCTTCCATCCCACGTATCAATTTTGTTGCTCGTCTCTGCACCTGCTCTAAAACTGCAATATCTTTTTTGTAATGTGGTGCCCAGAACTGAATTCCATATTCCAGATGTGGCCTTACTAGAGAGTTAAACAGGGGCAATATTATGCTAGCATCTCGAGTTTTTATTTCCCTTTTAATGCATCCCAAAATTTTGTTAGCTTTAGCTACAGCGGCTTGGCATTGAGTACGATTATTTAACTTGTTGTCAATGAGTACTCCTAAGTCCTTCTCCAAGTTTGATGTCCCCAACTGTATCCCATTTATTTTGTATGGTGCTAGACCATTAGTACGTCCAAAATGCATGACTTTACATTTGTCAACATTGAATTTCATCTGCCATGTATGTGCCCATATAGCCATCCTATCCAGATCCTGTTGCAATATGACACTATCTTCCTGAGAGTTGATGATTCTGCACAATTTTGTATCATCTGCAAAAATAGCAACATTGCTCACTACTGCATCTACTAGGTCAATAATAAATAAATTGAAGAGCACTGGACCCAGAACAGACCCCTGTGGGACCCCACTGCTAACAGTCTCCCATTTTGAGTACGATCCATTGACCACAACTCTTTGTTTTCTGTCCATTAGCCAGTTCCCTATCCATGAACACAGACTCTTCCCCAGTCCTTGCATCCTCAACTTTTGCTTCAGCCTCCATTTGTCCTCCACTGGCTTTACGGGATTCCTTTGTTCTCCATACACGCACTCCCCACGTGGTTGCCACTGCTGGGCTTTTCACAAATGCAAACTCATTCGTAGAAGGCAATATCCTGGCATTAGGCTCCCTATCATGATTACCATGCATTTTGTAATCCACATAAAGTGCAGAAAATATGTGTATTCCAAAGATGAAAACCAGAACAATCCACAGCCATAGCCAATATAACAACAAATGCAAAAAATATGCGTCAACAGGGTTAAGCTACCAAAATATCATTTTAAAATACGAATTTGTAATCCCATGGTCCGTAGCAGACACAGGCAGCTCAACGGTGCCGGAAGGTGCAACATCCACACAGACGCGGATCTACAGGGGTGCACATGGGGCAGCTGCTATATGCGCCCTTGTCACTCACCTCCAAGGGGGCGCATGAGTAATCAGATTATCACCCCTCCCTCCATCCCAGCCAGGTCGGAGTCCGTGTTCCGCACATCCTGGCTCCTTCCCCTGACAAGTATTTAGCTGGCCGCCGGCGCATTACTGTACAGTAACAGTTACCTCCCTGCTGCTTACTTCATCGCCTGGCAACCCTCGTATCCCCCTCCTGATTGGAGCTCTGCTGCTGCCGCTGGGGCTGATGGGAGTGGGAGAGCAGAGAACAGTCTGAAGCTGTAGCTGCTGCAGCCCAAGTTCTGTAGAGAGTGAGTGCGCAGACTACTGTGGCTGAGGCAGGCAGGGACGGCCAGAAAGATCTAATCTGCAAGCAGCCAGTTACTGCTTTCACAGGCATGAGACAGCGCAGCTGAGGTGACGCTGACATTGCAGCCATGTGTGAAGTGTGTGAAGTTACCGGAGCAGAGAGAAGGAGCTCCGGATAATTTAGATAAGAGAATTATTAGCCTTTCCTGTCCTCTCTCTCCCTCCCAGCATGTGCTGTCCTCTGTCTGCCCTCTCTACTCCTTCACAAGTGCATAGTGCAGCATGTGGTGTGTTTATAAATGTCCCTGCCATGGGACTAGTGAAGAGATTCCTCCTTTTCCACTCAGTGTTTCCCTCCTGTTCCTCTTCCTCTGCCCCCTTATTGTTTTTACTCTCTTTTTTTGCCCTCTCTTATGTGTCCACTCCCTACTTTCCCACACTTCCCACTCTCTTCCATTCCCTCATCCCACTCTCCTCTCTCTCTGCTTTACTTCCCCCTCCTCTTTTTATCTTGTCCTCCCTTTAAGTGTACTTTTAAGTGGAATGAATCAGGCTGGTATAGCTTACTTGAGGCTTTTTCCAGCCCCTTGAAGTGCTTCTGTGCCCTCACTGTCATCCATTTAGCCACTGTCTACCTCCAAAAGCTGGCCACTACACATGCCCTGTCCTGCGGCGTACATATGAAATCGGCACCGGTAGACTTGGGCGCAGGATACAGCCAGTATATGGCTGATCCTGCTTCTGCACAAGTCCAGGCCATATTAATTACTATTCCCCCTCCAGGCCGCCATGGATAGTGGGGGAATGATATAATTCGGCATTCAGCGATTGCTGGAGGCCAAATTATAGTGTTTCTTTAAGCAACCTCGGCTTCGTCTTCTGACGGCGCCAACGTTACTCACTGAGCGCCGCTATAGACGGATTCCCATTATAGTCTATGGCGACGCCTGCTGCGCCCAAATCTAGCAGCGCCGAAAAGGGGGGGGGGGGCGCAATTTCAGTATTTGCCATAGGCGCTTCTTTACCCAGATACGCCACTGCATCCACAGAAATCCCAGGAGAAGAAGCATCAAAGCCATTACATCCTGCAGGGTCTGGAGATCTTCTTATCGGTAACGATCACTGCCTTGTTTTCCACGTGGTCAACAACAGAAAAAGGCCCATTCCGTGCAGGATCAAGTGCCTTTTTGGGCGAAGTTTTCACTAGCACAGATGATCCAAATGCTAAAATATCTGCTAACATTATCTTACAATGTCCACCAAAATATATTGCATGAAATACACACCAGTTCCTAGAAGCCGTTTAGTATAACAGAGCATAAAGCATAATAATCTGTCTTGAAACCTCTATCTTAAGGTGGGTACAAACATCAGATAAAAGTCTTTGGAAAATGAAAGATCACCGAAAAATTTTACAGCTTTTCATGTAGTATAAGAGCCATACTCTACACAGTCTATTCTATGGAGCTGAACTCCTCATCAGATTAAAATCTGTGCAAGATGCTGGACACAAAGATGCTGTTTACATTCAAAAGATCAGTATCTGCAAAAGATCCGTTCCTGCAAAAGATCCGTTCCTGCAAAATGCATTGATAGTCTATGACATCTACAGATCCCATACACACCTTGTTTAACAGACATTCATCTGCAGTTCAGACAATTATCTGCCGATCTGAAGATCCATCCTGGTGGATCTGATCTGCAGATAATTGTCCATTAAACAAGGTATGTACGAGATCTGCAGATATCATAGACTATGAATGCATTTTACAGGAACGGATCTTTTGCAGGAACAGATATTTTGCAGATACAGATCTGTTGAATGTGTACAGCATCTTTGTGTGCAGCATCTTGCAAAGATTTTTATCTGATGAGGAGTTCAGCTCCATAGAATAGACTGTGTAGAGTATGGCTCTCATACTACATGGAAGGGGGTAAAATTAGTCTGTGATGTTTCATTTTCCAAAGACTTTTATCTGACGTGTATACCCACCTTAACCTCCCTGGCGTTCTATTAAGATCGCCAGGGCGGCTGCGGGAGGGTTTTTTTAAAATAAAATAAAACTGTTTCATGCAGCCAACTGAAAGTTGGCTGCATGAAAGCCCACTAGAGGGCGCTCCGGAAGCGTCATTCTGATCGCTTCCGGCGACCAGAATAAACAAGGAAGGCCGCAATGAGCAGCCTTCCGTGTTTTGCTTACATCGTCGCCATAGCGACGAGCGGAGTGACGTCATGGACGTCAGCCGACGTCCTGACGTCAGCCGCCTCCGATCCAGCCCTTAGCGCTGGCCGGAACTTTTGTTCCGGCTGCGCAGGGCTCGGGCGGCTGGGGGGGACCCTCTTTCTCCGCTGCTCGCGGCGGATCGCCGCAGAGCGGCGGCGCTCAGGCAGCACACACGGCTGGCAAAGTGCCGGCTGCGTGTGCTGCTTTTTATTTCATTAAAATCGGCCCAGCAGGGCCTGAGCGGCGACCTCCGGCGGTGATGGACGTGTATATTCGTCCATACCGCTGAGGAGGTTAATAGTGTTAGAGAATACTAACTCCACTTGCTAATTAACATACGCATATGTCATAGCAAATTACATCATCAGAATATATTTCTGGAATGTAATCTGCTGCTTTTGGTTTCACTGTTCACTTTATGAGTCATACTAAGAGACCTCTGCCAACTATGAGCTAATGTGCTTGCTAAAATATTTCAGCTATTGGTTAGTTCATTCTTAGCGTGGTCAATCAGCCGCCAAATCGTCTGATGTATGGCCACCTTAACATGGGCAATGCAGTGTGCAAGGAGCCTAAATGTAGCCTGATTTTACCAGCTATGTAAACCTTGTCATATTCAATAATTTAAAGCAGAATCTAGTTATCTCTTCGGCAGTAGCTTAGCTACAAACCTCGGGGCCCGATGGGGGGGCTGAGTGAGCCCCTCAGGGGCCCGGTCGCACAGGCTACAACTGCCACCACGGCCCCTACGCCCCTGCACTTCGGCATTATATGGTTTGAGAGTCTGCAATACACTCGGTGAAGTGCTACAGTAATTGTTATAAAAATAAATTGTTCAACTAAATTGTCTTTAAATGCTGTAGATTTTTAAGAATTATTGTTTTTACTACTAGGGGTTGTTAATGTCCTGCTGACAACTCCTTTGTGGGTGGTCAACACCAGACTGAAGCTACAAGGTGCAAAATTCCGAAATGAAGATATTGTACCTACAACGTACACTGGTATAATAGGTATGTAGCATTTTATTTTAGTTTAATAAATGCACAGTTATTGTAAGTAAACACACTCAACATGCTTATTTGGCTTAGTTTTGGTTTACCTCCATCATTCTCAGTGCTTTTTTAACCTTATACTTTCTGTAATGTAATGATTTTTGTTATGTAGAATAAATATTTTCAGTAGCACTTCACCCCCTCCCGACTGCCTAACGCCGATTGGCCGCAGGAGGGCAGCAGCTACAGGATTGCCGATTGGCGTCAAGTCCTGTAGCTGCATATTAGCTGCATATTAGCGGGGATCGCGCGCATCCCCGCTTGAGTGATGGAGCTCCGCTCCGTAAACAGCTTGCCATCGGTGATAGTTGCTGGCAAGCTGTTAGATGAAGAAACGCCGGCAATCTAGTGCCGCATTGTACTGAAGAAAGCCCTGTCACTTGGCTGTCCCCTGGAGCGGCTCACCACACAATCCAGGCTGATAGCCTATGAGGGGAGATCACCCTGATTGGACTTCGAAGGTAGGGGGAGTGGAAAAAAAAATAACAGGCCTTTTTATGTAAAAAAAAAAGACAATTAAATTGATAAAAACAAAATAAGGATGGCAGCAATGATCAGAGCCCACCAACAGAAAGCTCTGTTGGTGGGCAGAAAAGGAAGGCATAATCATTTGTGTGCTCAGGTGATTAATTGAAAGACAAATGCAATAGTTATAGAGGAAATTGGCATCCATAAGTTTAAGGTTGGTGAAGTGGTGAAATTTCCTTATAGCGGCCTTGAGTCGCAGTGTTATGAACTTAATTTGATGACAATAAAAAACACCAGTGTAAAACGGTTGGGCAAAATGGGCTTGATTCACTAAGCATAGCGCCGCGTAATACCGCGAGGTAGCTACTGTTACTCACGCTAGTGAATCAGCGAGCCTTTATTCAGTGTCTCTGCACTGTGCCATGCGCTATTGGCAGCGTAGCGTGCATAATCGGGTAGCGGGCACTGCGCGCGCTATGCTGCTGAATTGCAGCCTAGCGAATGCTAATAACTTGGCGTCGGCTTCACTCCTCCCGCCCTGAGCCCAAGTGGGGTCCAGTCACATTGAAGGACCTGATCCCCGCACTCTGATTGGCCCAATAGGCTGACAGACAGCCTATTGGGCCAGTCAGAGTGCGAGGACCAGGTCCTTTAATGTGACTGGACCTGCTGGGGCTCAAGGCAGGAGGAGTGGAGCCGACATTAAGTTATTAGCATTCGCTATGCTGTCATTCAACAGCATAGCGTACGCAGAGTGCCCGCACCTCGATTACGCACGCTACGCTGCCAATAGCGCGCGCATCATGCAGGGACACTGAATTAAGGAGTGCTTTTTTACTAGCATGCGTAACAGTAGTTAACTCGTGCTGTTACGCGGACGCTATGCTTAGCGACTCAAGCCCAATGTCTCCTTAAAAAGCCGCCATACAAGGGAGACTAGGAACGTCTTCAGATCATGGGAACTGCTTTCTTGAAAATATAATTGGCACCTAGTTGACCTTATAAAGTAGTAAGTAAAAGAAGAACCGGGTATGTGTAGCAGCAGAGTTCAGATGTTAATTTTTTATGCTTTAAGATCAATCTTAAAGGAAGCCTAAGACCAAACTAATTGCATGATGTATACTTACCTGGGGATTCCTCCAGCGCCATGAGGATTGTGGGCTCCATCATCATCCTCCCCGGCTGCTCGGTTCTCCCATTTTGAGTTCAGTTAGTTTGGCTAGTTGCGCTGTCCTGCACTGGCATTTCCCGGCCGGGAGCCCCCATTGCAAAAATCCAAATGGTCCACACACAATTAATGAACCAAGTTCAAGGTTTTATTCCAATAACGTGACACAAATCCATTCCATACAGCAACGATTCGTTTCGGGGCCCCATGGGGTCCCCTTTGTCAAGATAACAAAAACAGAATGGTAACCTTGACAAAGGGGACCCCACGGGGCCCCGAAACGAATCGTTGGTGTATGGAATGGATTTGTGTCACGTTATTGGGATAAAACCTTGAACTTGGTTCATTGAGTGTGCGGACCATTTTTTATTTTTGGTACATTGGATACTGGCTCCAGCACCTCCATGGTGGTGTGCGATTCTTCATTGTCTTCAGGAACATTCTGTGCCTGCACAGTACTACTATGCAGGTGCACAACGCTACCAGCCATGGGAGCGTGACAGGTGGAGCGCACACAGTTGGGTTATGCATGCACAATAGAGCATTACTGGCTAAATTAAGGGAGCTCAGAATGGGAGGTCGGAGCAGCTGGTGGAGAGGGGGGGGGCGTGGCGATGAAGCCCGCAGTCCTCATGGGGCTGGAGAAAGCCCTAGGTAGGTATACATTATGTAATTTAGTCTGGTCTCAGGTAAACCTTAAGTATGTCATATGCTGATATGCTGTAAAGTTTCATTTGGAGAGATTGGGTAAAGACAACAGATGGAGAGAGATGGCTTGAAAAATATTTACTCTTTTGCACCACCAGTGGGAACTGGAATTCGGTGGATATGCAGTTTTTGCTCATTTTGGCAAATGTTCGCCATTCAGGGGCGTATCTGGGTAATATAGTGCCTATGGCAAACACTGAAATTGCGCCCCCTCCCCAAATCAGAGCCCCCTTCCCCTCTAATAACAGCATCCTTTCTTGTGTACATGTGTTATGGTTGCCTGTGTTTTTTGGCTCTGAATATTTCTGAGGTTACTTTTTGGAACTATCTCTTCTTATTCCCTCTCTGCCCTATTCTCTAACACCATGCCAAGTGCACCTTACACACATTAATTAAGTAGCCATGTTCCCCAGATAAATGATCTGAGGTCTAAATGATGGGGAGGCATGGGGACAGGCATGGCGCCCATGATGCTGTGGCGCCTATGGCACGAGCCATGCCTGCACCCCTCTAGACACGCCTCTGTCTCCATTCAATGGTATTTCTCTCTTTTTAGTGGTCACAATTTCCCCTGCAGCACTGAAGACCCATTAAAGATAGAAGCAGAGCACCTTAGGATATCAATGACCTCTTGGGCCAGCTCAGGCCACTACTTCAGCTTGGTCACCCCATAGACCAAGCAGTACTCTGTACACATGTTATTTGCATCTGACTTTGAGTCCAAACAAGCAGTCGCCATTTGCTGTTGGAACTGTCTGGGAAAAATGTCAAGTGCTTCCATCTTACTGTAGATGCTCATGGTAGATGTAAGAATGAATAGAACTTTATGATAAGGTTGCCCCCACTGCCATATGAAATTATCTTTGTATTGTCTATTGCAACTATACTTGCATCTTGCTAGCTTTAATAGCTAGAGTATCACTGAATCATAATCTATAATGAAAAATTATATGCTCTGTGGTTAGATCGGGAGACTATTTAGGCCTGTAATGTCTCCAGTGAATGCAGCAAAAAACTGGGCCAAGGGGTGTGGCCGGAAGTGATGTGAGAACGTCATAGCTGAGGCTCCTGCTCAGGCATCCCCCGTTATCCGTTTTCTCGGCCAAATACTCAACTCGTTTCCCCCGGAGCCTTGTGGCATATGCTCCCCCGGATTATCCGAACTCCAACTATACCCAGGACTTCTAGTGGGGCGAAGCCGCTGTGGTGTGGTGATCGTAGGCCACGTGTGAGAGCTCCGTCAACACAGACCCAATCCAAGCCCATCCGGGTACCTGCTACAATATTTGGACATTTCACCTACTCCACCTGCCTAGTGGAGTAGTGTACAACACATCTGTGCCTTTTTTTTTTTGTGTGTGTGTGGCCTCTGCCCGGCCGCGAGAATTAGGCCGCAAAGCCGGAGCATACATTTTCGATGCCGCCGCTTGGGTTATCCGTGCGGTCGCGGATCCCCGTGATAGTTGTCACTTGCCTTCTAGACTGACTCTACACATCGGAGGGGCAGCTGGGAGCTGGATAACACCTTCCAGCAAGATAAGGCAGGCTTCCTTCTGTCCTGTGGGCCTCAGTTAGCCCCGCTCCAGTCAATACAGCCTTTCAGGCCCTTCTCCCTGATAATCATTTTAGTGACAGTCCCTGCACAGTGGGCAGTCTCTCTGGGTGATCTCTTGAACATTGGGGGCTAGTCATTTGGGCACTTTAACCCTTCACATCCAGACCTTTTTTCCCACTTATGGACCAGAGCAGTTTTGACAGTTTAGCTATGTCCTTATTTAATTAGAAATAACTTTATCCCTACTTACGACACAGAAATGAAATATATATTGTTTTTTTCAAGACAAACTAGGCTTTCATTGTATGCCATTTTTTTCCCTCAAACAATTTGTTTTATATGAATTTTAATGCTCAGGCGTTTTGTAATTTTTTTTTTTTTAAAACACGCAGCTAGCACTTTGCTAGCTGCGTGTTGGGGACGATCGCCACCAATGCGCCGCTACCCACCACGTAACAGGCCCCCCTCTCCCCCCGAGACCCCGTGCGCAGCCTGGCCAATCAGTGCCAGGCAACTCTGAGGGGTGGATCGGTACTCCCTGTGACATCACGACGTCGATGACGTCATTCCGTTCGTCGCCATGGCGATGGGGGAAGCCCTAAAGAAAATTCCGTTCAGAACGGGATTTCCGGATGGGATTGATCGCCGGCAGCGATCGGAGGGGTGGGAGGGATGCCGCAGGGAGGGGGGAATCATGTAGCTAGCGCTAGGCTAGCTACATGATTTTAAAAAAAAATGCAAAAAAATACTACACCCTGGCGCATTCAATAGAACACCAGGGTGGTTAATGAGAAAACAAAGAAAAAAATAGAAAAAACATTTATTTCTCAGTTTTACCAATTCCAGTTAAAAAATAAAAAGTGCTACTGTAGATAAAAAACACATATTTTGTTTAGCTATTCTTACTGCTTATCACAAAACTTAGATTATGTTCCGGTCACAATTTATGGTGAAGATATTTGATTCTGAAATAATGCTACAGAGTGTATTTTTCACTATGAAATGAGAAAATAAAAGTATTTTTAATAGTAAAAATTAATCTCATTAGCTCAGGAAACATATATTCCCATTCACCAATTAGTGCTGCATCAGATAATGCTAGAGATGTGCACAGGAGCAAGCCCAATCTTGCACAGCACTGCTTCTGCTACAAGAGGTATATCTAATGACTTGTGGCTTAGTTGAAGTCACAGAGGACGTATATCTACTGACTTGTGGATAAGGTGGTTAAAAAGAGGAGCAAACCCAGGATGTCTCGGGGCAAGGGCTCAGAAGCTGCGGCCAAATTCCGCAAGTCCTGGCGGACCGATCATGAGGGTGATGAGACTTCAGATGATGATACAGCTACTCCTCGCTGCAACAGGTAATGGAAGCCTTTCTTGGTTGTCAGACTAGCCTCACAACCATCACAGTGAAGTTGGAGGAGGTGCGGACGGATGTCTCCCTTCTCCGTCATGACATGCAAGCCCTTAGGACACGGGTCGTGGACGCTTAGCGAGGTGGAGGATGCGGTTTGGCCCCTTCAACCTGCTATTACTGTAGTCCAAGCTGAGGTTAAAGGTGTTAAAGGGCGTCAGGAAGATCTTGAGAACCGCAATCGGCGGTCTAATGTCCGCATTGTGGGTCTGCCAGAGTGGGCAGAGGGCTCCTCAGCTGAAGAGTTTACTGAAAAGCTCCTTGTGGATCTGTTTAGACGGGAGCGCGTTTCTGCTGCATTGATAGTTGAAGAGCACATAGGATTCCTGCAAAGCCCCCACCGCTTGGTGCTTCCCCTCGCACCTTTATCTTTAAATTACTGAACTTTTGTGATCGAGATGCCACCCTGCATGCTGCTAGAGAAAAAGGAGAGATCATTTACAAAAACATTAAATTGGCTTTCTAGCCAGACTTCTCCCTTGAGGTCCAAAAGCAGAGAGCACAGTTTACTGCAGTTAAACGTTCCCTCAGGGAGTCTGACATTTCTTATGCTATGATGTTCCCTGCTAAACTTCGGGTGTCTGCGGATGGACGTAATCACTTTTTCACGGATTCTGGGGAAGTTACTAGGTGGCTGTAGTCTAGACCCAGAACTCGCTGCTCCCCGCCTAGGGTCAAGAAGGATTAACATCTTTCACCCGGATAAATTGTTTTGCTTATTTTCTGCTTCTTCGCTGTTTCCCTGGACTAACTTTTTACATGAGTTATCTTCTTTGGAACATTGTGGACTGTCATCTGGTTCTCTGCTATATCAGTTCCTTGCTCGATGGCGGTTATACCTGCTCTGCTGCTAATGCTAGATTCTTGTAGAATGGCTATTCATTTTATTGGGCTGGAGTCCTTTATGTGTCAGATTTACCTTGCTGTCACATGTTTTTAAGTTTGGAGCGGGATCTGACTTTACATACAGTACAGACCAAAAGTTTGGACTCACCTTCCCATTCAAAGAGTTTTCTTTATTTTCATGACTATGAACATTGTAGATTCACACTGAAGACATCCAAACTATGAATTAACACATGTGGAAGTATAGTACATAACCAAAAAGTGTGAAACAACGGAAAATATGTCATATTCTAGGTTCTTCAAAGTAGCCACCTTTTGCTTTGATTACTGCTTTGCCACTCTTGGCATTCTCTTGATGAGCTTCAAGAGGTAGTCACCTGAAATGGTTTTTACTTCACAGGTGTGCCCTGTCAGGTTTGTTTAATAAGTGGGATTTCTTGCCTTATAAATGGGGTTGGGACCATCAGTTGGGTTGTGGAGAAGTTATGTGGATACACAGCTGATAGTCCTACTGAATAGACTGTTAGAATTTGTATTATGGCAAGAAAAAAAGCAGCTAAGTAAAGAAAAACGAGTAGCCTTTATTACTTTAAGAAATGAAGGTCAGTCAGTCTGAAAAATTGGGAAAACTTTCAAAGTGTCACCAAGTGCAGTCTCAAAAACCATCAAACGCTACAAAGAAACTGGCTCACATGTGGACCGCCCCAGGAAAGGAAGACCAAGAGTCACCTCTGCTGCGGAGGATAAGTTCATCTGAGTCACCAGCCTCAGAAATCTCAGGTTAACAGCAGCTCAGATTAGAGACCAGGTCAATGCCACACAGAGTTCTAGCAGCAGACACATCTCTAGAACAACTGTTAAGAGTAGACTGTGTGAATCAGGCCTTCATGGTAGAATATCTGCTAGGAAACCACTGCTAAGGACAGGCAACAAGCAGAAGAGACTTGTTTGGGCTAAAGAACACAAGGAATGGACATTAGACCAGTGGAAATCTGTGCTTTGGTCTGATGAGTCCAAATTTTAGATTTTTGGTTGCAACCACTGTGTCTTTGTGCGACGCAGAAAAGGTGAACGAATGGTCTCTACATGCTTAGTTCCCACCGTAAAGCATGGAGGAGGAGGTGTGATGGTGTGGGGGTGCTTTGCTGGTGACACTGTTGGGGATTTATTCAAAATTGAAGGCATACTGAACCAGCATGGCTACCACAGCATCTTGCAGTGGCATGCTATTCCATCTGGTTTGCGTTTAGTTGGACCATCATTTTTTTTCAACAGGACAATGACCCCAAACACACCTCCAGGCTGTCTAAGGGCTATTTGACATAGGAAGGAGAGTGATGGGGTGCTGGGCCAGATGACTTGGCCTCCACAGTCACCAGACCTGAACCCAATCGAGATGGTTTGGGGTGAGCTGGACCGCAGAGTGAAGGCAAAAGGGCCAACAAGTGCTAAGCATCTCTGGGAACTCCTTCAAGACTGTTGAAAGACCATATCAGGTGACTACCTCTTGAAGCTCATCAAGAGAATGCCAAGAGTGTGCAAAGCAGTAATCAAAGCATAAGGTGGCTACTTTGCAGAACCTAGAATATGACATATTTTCAGTTGTTTCACACTTTTTGGTTATGTACTATACATGAAAATAAAGAAAACTCTTTGAATGAGAAGGTGTGTCCAAACGTTTGGTCTGTACTGTATGCAATGTTGGCTAATGATTTCTGATTTCATTATACTTACAGTATGTATGACATTCCTGATGTATGCTCTGTTTTTATCTGCATATGATATTAACGATTTTGCTTAGTTCTCTCCTGTTTCCTCATCCCTCCACTCCTGTGTTTGTGGTACCACTCCCCTCCTCCCTTCCTTTTCCTATCCAGTTGCCCATACCGTGGGGATTGGGGGCGTCCCCACAGTCACCGGGTCTCTCTTCCTCCATTTCCCTTATGTGTTTTTGGTTGCATTGGATATAGGGGGGGGGGGGGAGGTTGATTTCAAAGTGCTTATGGTCACAGACCATAGCATGATGATTAGTAGAGCTTGCTAATATCCTTAGTTTCTGTCTGTTATGCAAATTTACTGTTGTTTTTACCTTATTATGTTGTTATCTTATTTCTCTGTTCCATTAGTGCCATTCACTCTAAGTGTTGTGCGGATATCCGTCTTTGATAGGCTGTCCTGAGCACATCTTATCTGGTCCTCAGTTCTCGTCAACTTCTGTATAAGTTCTCCCCCCTCAGTGTATGTAGTTTCATTCCACCGGAAGTTCTTGAGCTAGTGATTTGGTGGTATTATAGATCTGGTAGCCCAGACGGTTAAATGCTACTAGTTTATTCTTTTACAGTTTACGTTTGTTTTGCTTTACATGGGCCTAGGTCTATGTTTTTATTTGGATCTTACTGGGTGGTTCCAGCTGCATTGATGTTGCAACGGGTATCATTTCATTTCTACAATGGCTAAGGCATTTAAAATACCCCATAATGTCCAAGGTCTGAATGAGCCAGTTAAAAGAAGTAAGGCCTTTCATCATTATAAGCAACATAAAGAGACTCTGTAACAAAAAAAAGGTCCCAATGAGGCTTCTCCCTCCCCTGTAGCTGCAGGGAATCCAGCGCTGGCTCCCCAGACAATGCTTGATATATTTACCTTTCCTGGCTCCAGCGGGGGCGGTTTTGCGTCTCTCAGCCCAGAGATAGGCAGAAATAGCCGATCTCTGTCGGGTCCGCTCTACTACGTAGGCGCAGGAGACTTGCTTCTGTGCAGTAAAGCGGACCAACAGCGGTTGCTATTTCCGCCTATCTTTGAGCAGAGAGCTGATACATGCGCCTGGAGCCGGGAAGGTAAATATTTACATCCCCACTGTTCGGAGGGGCACAGCGAGACCGCCGTGGGACACAGGAGGACGGGGGAAGCCTCGAAAGGACCCAGAGGCTTCCCCCACCCAAGTTGAGTACCCCCCAGGAGAACTTTTTTTAGTTACAGGTTTTCTTTTTTTTTTTTTAAATCATCCTTTATTAAAATTAAGGAGCAAAATATAAACAGAACAAGTATACAACAGGTATAAATCTTTGCAGTAGCAGCAGGTATTATACACAGATATATTTGGCATAAGTGCAACCATAAAACATACAATCAATATCGGTATAGATATATTTCATCAGAATACTATTTTAATGAGTTAGAGGGCAGCTGTATTAGCTAGAGGGGTTATAGAGACTGTAATTGTGACTAAAGGATTTTCTTATCCCAAACAGTTACCCATAGTAAATAGTCTGTCAATAAGCAAAACCCGATCAGGAAGACCGGGAGTATTTAGCCAGGGAGCCCATATTTGCTCAAATTTTTGGGGTGCATCCCTGTGCGCATACACCAGTTTTTCAAGCTTTAAGTAAGCATTCACCTGTACATTCCAAGAGGCAGAGGAGGGAGGGGCTGGGTCAATCCAAGCAGATAGGATAAGCTTTCTGGCCTGAAATAGCAGCCTGTGAAGCATAATTTGTGTTGGTTCTGGGACATTTAGCCCTGAAAGTAGCCCCAATAAACAGAACTGGAAAGTTCTAGGAACAGTAGCATTAATGAGAGTATCAATACAGGTTTTCTTTAAGGCCACTCTTGTATTTCTGCAAGAAACCCATTTCATGTCTTACTTGATAGGAACTATAGGAGGGTTTTCATGTCTTCATTTACTAAAAAAGCCAAAGTTGTAGCCATAATACTTCACAACTAGGTCTCATTTATTTTAATTGATTGTTACAAGGACCCAAAAGGCAGGATTTTGGTCAACTGCTATGCCCCTAATGCTTCCAAAATGGAGTTTCTTAAAAAAATATCTCCGCTGTGAAGATACGAGATGTGCAGCACCTCAAACTACGGATACTGGAAGCCTGTGCTAGCATTTCTCCTGCGGTGTTGCTATCAGTGTGTGAAGAGTGGGAAAAGAGGCTTGCATTGACAATCCCAACACAATGGGCAGCACATTGAACACATTTTATGAGTGGTCAGAAACTTGTAAATAACTCATGAAAGAATAAAGTTACGTTAAAACCAAGCACACCATTATTTTTCTTGTGAAATTCCCAATAAGTTTGATATATCACATGACCCTCTTCCTATTGAAAAAAAAAACCAAAAGTTGGATTCAAAATGGCCAACTACAAAATGGCCGACATGGTCACCACCCATCTTGAAAAGTTTCCCCCCTCACATATACTAATGTGCCACAAACAGGAAGTTAATATTACCAACCATTCCCATTTTATTAAGGTGTATCCATATAAATGGCCCACCCTGTATAAACTCCCACAGCTATAGATTTAGTAATTCTCGGGATGCTGTTGAAACATTGCCCTCCAGCGGGGTTCAGATTTTTGAAGACTACTATAAGAAGCTCTTGGGTCAGGCTGTTGTCACGCATACGGTTGCATTGGAATCTTGGCTACATGATTTGCATCTCCCCTTTTTGACCCATGATCAATTAGACTTGTTAAATGCTCCCATTTTGATTGAGGAGGTTACTGCCTCCGTTAAGCCCCTTAAGACTTTTACAGCCCCAGATCCTGATGGTTTTACCCCCCAATATATTAAGAAATTTGTTGATATCCTTTCCATCCCATTGGCAGCTTTGTTTTAATGAGGTTCTTAGGGAAGATACATTTCCTCAGGAAATGCTGCTTGCTTCTCTTAATCTCCTCCCTAAACATGGTGCTGATCACTCTACCCCAGTGGCTTTCAGCCTATATCCATTTTAAATAACAATATTAAAATCTTTGCCAAGATTTTAACAACATGATTGGGAACCGTGGTTGCGAATTTGGTGAGTGGTGAACAGACTGGTTTCATCCCTGGACGACAAGGGTGTGATAATGTAAGGCTGGCAGTTAATATATTGCAAAATGCAGAACTTCATAATACTAGATTCTTTATGTTGGATCCTGACATTAGTAAGGCTTCTGATGTCTTTGAGTGGCAATATACAGCTTTGAAGGGTTTTGGTTTTTCCAGATCCTTCATTTCTGCTATCTTGGTGCTCTATGATAATCCCTCTACTATTATCCGAATCCCTGGAGCAACCTTACTGCCAATAGAATTTCGTCGGCACAAGGCAAAGTTGTCCACTGTCACCTTTGTTGTTTGCCCTTGCCCTGGGGCCCTTGGCGTTGGCCATCAGGCAGAATCCAGATATTTCTGGCTATGGGGAGGGTAATCATAAATTAGCTTTATATGCGGATGATGCTCTCCTGTTCCTAACGCAAGTGGTCACCTCACTTCCTAATTGTTTATCCTATTGAACCAATTTGCTTCTTTTGCAGGACTGGGAGTCAATTCGTCCACGGCAATGCCAAACAATTTGCTTCCCAACACGACTAAATTGCTTGAGGCAAATTTCGACTTTATCTGGTGTAAGTCCAAATGTAAAGATCTTGGCGTATTCCCCCCCCCCCTCCCCTTATCAAGACCTACATGAGGCAAACTTTTCTTCCATTTATTGTACCCTGTCCAATATAAGAGCTGGCTTCCGTATAAAATTTCGTTACTTTGGAGATGCTTAGCATGCAAACTGATCCTACTGCTTAAGTTGCTCTATCTTTTCTGCATGCTCCCCATCACTATTTCTAAACAGTCTTTAGCAGGTATGCAGGCCCAGGTTAATTAGTACATTTGGGAACATAAGCCAGCTAGGGTTCGAGTCCAAGTCTTGTATAAACATCCACTACAGAGACGGGTTGGTTTGTCCGGTTTTTGGCATTATTACCTTGCAGCTAAATTGAGTCAGATCCTAGATTGGGGGATTGAAACTTCTCCCCTTCCCTCCCCCTTGAAGCTGACTCTGTCCTTCCTTTTTATTTGCCCTCCTTAATCACGGTGGTGACCAGTTGTAATATTTCTTTCCAAATGAAACAGGATTGTGTCTTCTATGTCAAAACTATGGTTGAGTGTTTCATCTCACTTTAAGTTGGTGTCCTCCCCCTCTAGACTGACCTTTATAGGTAATCCTAGATTTGATCCAGCCTTTCATCGCCCTTAGTATTTTTCCTGGTGACGAGAGAGGATTGATTTCAGCTTCCAGATTCTGGTTAGGGGGTAGGTTTATTTCTTTTCAGCAGTTCAGATTTGGTCGGGATGCTCCTCCTAATGAAACTTTCCGCTACTGTCAAATCAGACATTTTTTTCCTCCCAATTTTTATCACCCCCATCATTGGAACCAACCATGTTTGAGAGTTTGTATTTTAGTTCTTCCAGATGCAAAGTGTTATCTCTACTCTGTATGCCCTGTTAATATAAACACTAGGAGGACTTGGCGCTCGATGGCTGGAGGATGCAATGTCCCTGAAAACCAGCTGCTGTGTTAAATATATGAAAACAGGGGGCGTGGCCGGAAGTCCATGAGGTGAGGACGCATCCGAGGAGAGCTCCGTGCTGATAATTGCCATATCTACCCTAAAATAGTACCCTGGCGTCCCAAAAGACCTCCCAAGCTTCGGGGAAACCTACCCCTACCATCATCTCCGATCATGACGAGACGGGCATCGGAGGCAGTGGCGAAGCTACACCGTTTTCAACATACCTCCCAAGATGGCGCTGATTACTCCGATACCGCAAGCAACCCGGAGACACTGATCGAAGAAGACTCCTTACAGTCCACACCTGACCCTAGCCCTAGTCTCCTTGGTGAGGCAGGATCTGCAAAACCTCCGCTCCCGAGTCTCTGATGCAGAAGGGCGCATCAGTGCCCTAGAAGACGCTACAAAGCCCCTTCAACCGGCAGTCACCACCGCACAACAGCAGATCACCGCAATACAAGCTAGACAAGATGACTTTGAAAACCGTAACAGACGGTCGAACCTCCGCGTAGTGGGGCTACCGGAAAAGGCTGAAGGTAATAACCCTGAGCAATTTATTGAGAGGCTGCTACTTGACATATTCGGAAAAGATACTTTCTCCTCTGTCTTTGTTATTGAGAGGGCCCACCGGATCTCCCCACGGGTGCCGGCACCGGGAGCTGCACCTAGAACATTTATATTTAAGGTCTTAAACTACCGTGATAGAGATGCCATACTTAAAGCGGCTAGGCAGAAGGGAGAGGTCAAGCATGAGAATGCCAGAATATCATTCTACCCTGATTTTTCAACCGAGGTCCAAAAACAGCGCGCAGACTTCTATGCCGCCAAAAAGCGCCTTCGAGAGCTCAACATCTCCTACTCTATGATTTACCCTGCAAAGCTGCGTGTCGTGGAGGGAGAGCGCACCCACTTCTTCACTGATCCCCGGGAGGTGTTCAAGTGGATCAAGACTGACCCCCAGAAGCGGGCTCCCTCACCGCCAGATGAAGCATCCTAAATCCATCTGCAAGACACTCCTAGCACTTACTCGCTAGTCTGTTCCTGAGCTAAGGTAATCCTCTTCTCTGACACTAAAAACTGTCTCCATCCTTACACCGTTGTGGATTGCTACAACTCTAATAACTACCACTCCACCATCTGTAAGCAATTCTTATGGGTCCTGCAGCATAAACAGTTAATTTCCCAGCAGCTTAATAAGACTCTGTCTGCCTGATTACTTCTGCAGGGAACTTAACACGGATTCCTCTTTACCATCCACCGCACACAGCTTTTACCTCTAGAACTTCATCTCTATTGCTGCAGCAAGAACTAATACTCAAATGTGAAATATGATTAAAACAACACCTGGTCAGCGGATAGTTATACTCCAACACAACGTTATCCAAAGCTCTGTCCATTATGCCCTCATAGAATAGGTACTGCCTGCCTAAAACAAAAAGGGAGGAAATCTCTAGTTTTATGCACCAATAACTAATACTCTCCTTCTTCTACGAGACTGCTACTTGTTATATGTGCCACCTCACTGCGCTGTTATATATCTATATTTCGGGACGCGTCAGTGCTTTACAAAGAAATGTGTTCAGCACGGAAGCTCCAAGCCTTTACGCTTCAACGTTTCAACGGATGCAAGGTTTCCCTTACCTTGTGCTTCTGATGTGTTGTTACCCCAGCCGCCCATTGGGTCACGGCTTAACTGTGCCTAATGGTAGGCTTCTGTTTTCAAGTTATGGGTATAAGGCCCTGCTAATGGTTATAGCAGGACAGGGTGGGAAAGGGTATGGGTATGCTCTGTTATTCACTGCTGGTGTGCTGTTACTCTGTTATACTTTCACGTACTACCACAAAATTTGTTTGAAACTTGGTTATCTATTTTTTCATAAACCGGTCCATTTAATATTACAGATGCAATGGCTTCCAAATTAACACTGATCACATGGAATGTACGGGGTATAAATGACAAAATTAAAAGGCAAACGGTATTAACACATCTTGCTAAACAAAAACCAGATATAGTTGCACTCCAGGAAACCCACGTTACTGGCAGTAAAATTCCTAGTCTCAGACGTGGATGGACAGGTTGGGCATATCACTCCACCTTTTCTCAGACATCACGCGGAGTGTCAGTGTTAATAAGCAGGAAGCTGCAATGTCATCTGGAAAAAGTTAAGATTGATCCCTACGGTAGATTTGTCTTTATTAACTGTAAGATTGATGATAGTCCCCTCTTGGTTCTGGCGTTTTACATCCCCCCTCCATATACAGCTATTTTAATCAAAGAAGGTTTAACCTTTATGCTACAATACCCAACCATTCCTGCTGTATGGATGGGGGATTTCAATGCTGTTCAGAATCCGAAATTTGACAGGCATCCGCCCCAGGCAGATAAAGAAACCTCATTTTCTCTACTCCTCGGAGAAATCAACATGTTGGATATATGGAGGCATATATACACCAACAACCCAGGCTATACTTGCACATCAGCCACCTACAAAACCTTATCCAGGCTTGATCATATACTCGCTTCACCTAGTGTCCTCCCCAAAGTGTTAGATATAAAGGTCTTGCCACGGCTAGTGTCAGATCATTCACCGCTACAGGTAACCCTTGATTGGGGACTCTCCCCTCCACCCAGAATATGGAAATTTAACCCATTCTGGCTTGATCTTATAAATTCAGACGATAAAATAAGCAGGGATATATCTCAATTCTTACACATACACAGAGATGAAGAAAATCGGGGGTTGGTCTGGGATACCTTGAAAGCCTATCTACGGGGAACCCTGATGAGAGCCGTGGCAACATACAAAAAAATTAACTCTCAAAACGAAAGTAACATACAAACACAAATACTAACAGTGGAACAAAACTACTAGCAGAGCCCATCGCCAACCTTATACAAGGATTGGCAAAACCTAATGCGCAAATTGGCTAACTATAATGAGGAGAGGGCGAAATCATCTATCTTTTTTAAAAAGCAAGCATTCTATGAACAAGGTGAGCGTACTGGTACGTTATTAGCCAATATGTCCAAAAATTACACATCCCCGCCAGTGATATCCGCCATCCTGAATGCTGCTGGAGTGGAAGAGAGGGGCCCTGACAAAGTTAACCGGGTTTTTAAAGATTACTATGCAGACCTCTATAAGTCTAAATCCCCAGCTAGTCAAAATGAGATCTACCTTTCAGAAATAACTCTCCCCAGACTCACACCTGAACAAAGACAACAACTTGAGGAACCCTTCACGGTTGCGGAACTTGAAATGGCCATAGCCAGCTTCCCTAACAAAAAAGCACCCGGTCTGGACGGCATCCCTGTCGAGGTCTATAAAAAATTCTAAGAAGAGTTAGCCCCCGTTCTCCTCGAAATGTACAATGAAGCATATGAAAAGGGAATACTACCACCCTCTATGCGTGAAGCATTAATAGTGGTCGTGCCCAAACCAGGGAAAAACCCACTATTATGCGAGTCTTATAGGCCCATATCTCTTCTCCCTGTAGATGCTAAAATACTCGCAAAAGCGTTAGGTATTCGCTTGAATGGTGTTATACTGTCCCTAATCCATCCAGACCAAACTGGATTTAAGCCAGGCAAGAATACCGCCATAAACATTCGTAGGTTGATGACAAACTTGCAATGCACACATTTAAACATAGGTCAAAGAGCTGTTGCCTCATTAGACATGGCCAAGGCCTTTGACACTGTGGAATGGCCATATCTACAAGCCACTCTCTCCAGATTTGGTTTTGGGAAAAAATTTATGAGATGGGTCAGCATACTATACACAGACCCCCGAGCTAGTATATGCACTAATTCATGGGTGTCTGAGCCTTTTGGCCTGGAACGTGGAACTCGACAGGGATGCCCGCTTTCTCCTCTCTTATACGCCCTTGCGGCAGAACCTCTGGCCTGCCGTATCCGTGCACACCCTGATATAACGGGCCTACTCACCCAACATACCCAAGAAAAGCTCTCTATATACGCGGACGATACAATTCTTTATCTATCGGACCCGGGCCCCTCTCTCTCACTCGCAAAACAAATCGGTGGTTTTACTAATTGATGCCCCATCCAATCCTGACTCCCTACCAACCTCTCCATTACAGATAGTGAACTCCTTTAAATACCTGGGAGTAACTATCCAATTAGACCCTAAGAAATATTTAACTAACGAGGTATACCCACTACTCCAATTTGTTAGGGACAAAAGCAGAACCTGGACTAAATTGCCACTGTCAGTGGCTGGCAGAGTGAACCTGGTCAAAATGGTACTCCTACCTAAGATTTTCTATATTATACACCATTCTCCCATTTACATTACACAGCAATTCTTCAAGAAACTACGCTCTCTATTACTCAGCCTGATTTGGTGCAATAGTAGAGCCAAACTCAAATATTTAATAATGCAAAACCCCAATGGAGAAGGAGGTATGGCCCTTCCCTCTTTTCAGAAATATTACATGGCAACTCAGCTTCACCAGATGGCTGCATGGTTCACCTCCGACGTTTCATATAACCCAGAAATTTACGGCTATGATATTGATCCCCATCGAAACTCCTTAGCCCTTAATTTAATGAGGACCACTCTCACAAACCAGTCACCTGGCAATACTCTGCTTGAGCAAGCAACCAAGGTATGGCGATGGGTTCTTAAGTATTATTCCAACACAGACTACGAGGTATATACTCCACTTTGGGAAAACCCTAAACTCCCTTCTCTAAGATACCAGATTTCCACATATGGGTTTCTAAAGGCATACTTTTTCTTGGTCAGATCACACATAATGGAAAACTGCTCCCGTTTTCAGACCTGGTGGCTAAATTTGCGCTCCCTCCCCAATACGCATTTAGATATGCCCAGCTACACCATGCCTACAATGCCCAATTTGGATTTGCCCAGATTTCTACTTCCACCTCAGAAATTATGAGCCTGATCAAAGATGGACAAATCAGGCACATGATTGGCACTCTTTATTCAACCCTTATACACCATAAGGCTGACACCTACAATGCCCCTTCAAGAGATAAATGGGTTGCGTGTGGCTTAAACATAGAAGATGATGATTGGGATGATATCCTTTTAGCAGTAAGACTGGTCTCTCCCTGTGTGAGAGATAGGCTCACTCAACTTTATATCATCCACCAGGCATATCTCACCCCTGGAAAGGTTGCTAAGTTTGACATAAATCGTTCAGATAAATGCCCTAAGTGTCTGTCACCCAACCCAACCTTTTTCCACTTAATTTGGGAATGTCCACCTGTTGCTACATACTGGACCCAGGTAGTAGCGTTCCTCCATGATAAAATGGGCTGCCCAGTCACACTTGACCCTGCAATGTGCCTCCTAGGCCTCATCACTGATGAGGATACTCAAAAGAACGATAGGTTGTTTATAAGCCAGACCCTCTTTCACGCTAGACAGGAAATCGCCCTTAAATGGCTTTCGCCAAACTCTCCCACACTTACTGATTGGATTAGGCGTGTAGACAACATAATACCCTATAAGAAACTTATCTATATACATAGGAAGGCTCCCAACAAGTTCCATCTAATATGGGACAGGTGGATAAATAGATAAATACCTCCTTCGTATCTGGTATAATATGCATATGCAATTCCTATTTATTTGTATGTATATACTCCTTGCCCTGCTGAAACCCACACTACAACGTGTTACCTTTTACTATGTGATACCCCTATTGTACTAAGGATTTAAATGGACTAACTGTTTATGTGGACTGTATTCTGTTGAATTACTTTAAACTTTGTACTTGAATTCTGCCTCACATCGGCAGTGTTGTATTACTACCTTGATATTTAAATAAACTTTTTTCTTGTGTTAAAAAAAAAAAAAATGAAAACAGTACCTGCAAGCAGCATAGGTATAAGGGAAATACCTCCTGCTGTTACATGAAGTCCTCCGTGGGCATAAGTTCCGTGCTATGTGCACAATCACCGCGCGGAACTTATGCCCACGGAGGACTTCATGTAACAGCAGGAGGTATTTCCCTTATACCTATGCTGCTTGCAGGTACTGTTTTCATATATTTAACACAGTGGTTGGTTTTCAGGGACATTGCATCCTCCAGCCATCGAGCGCCAGGTCCTCCTAGTGTTTATATTGACTCTGAACTGTTTGGGGTTTGAGGTCTGCTTTTTTTCACCAGTGCGCCCACTGCTCTCTTTTATATCTGTATGCCCTGTTACTTAGTAATAATACTAATGACAAAATGCCTTACATTGGGGCCTGGGAGTGCGATTTGGGTGTACAGTTGTCGCAGTCCGACTGGTCTTCCTGCTGGGAGTCTGTCGCGAGTGTGACAAAGTCCAACATTTTTAAAGACACAGCAACAAAATTACTCTTTCGTTGGTACTATACCCCTGTTAAACTACATAAGTTTTACCCTTCTGTTTCCTCGGATTGTTTCCGTTCCTGTGTATTGGAGAGAACAATATTGCATATTTTTGAGAGTGTCCAGTGGTTAAACAGTTTTGGGCAGATTGGAATGTTATGGCTCACAAGGTGTTCCAATTTCCTGTTCCTCTGACTGCCTCCCAGGCCCTTCTGTATTCCCTTAATGATGCGGTTCAGGGCACATGCCGTGTTCTGTATAGATATATGCATCTTGCTGCTCAATGGGCTATAGCATTTAAAGAGGAGCTGTTAGCTATAGAGTCTCAGAGAAATAAAACATATTTTTCAGTAGCTAAATATTGGCTGGACTTACATTACATATGCATTTCACTGTCCACGTTTGGATTTCACAGAATTTTTATATAGTATTTGCAGATATTTATGCTCCGGACAGTTCCTGGCATGTTCCATCTTTTAGTGTCTTGTCTGAAGCCAGTCGTGATGTAATATCCTCCCTTACCCTGCTTCCTGATTTATTATTCATTAGCCCTCCCAGCCCTCAGACACTGCCACCAGTCTCTGGTCTAACTGGGGGGCATGTTGCCAGCTCTGTCACTCAGAAGGGGGGTCTGCGGGCATGTCGCTTTGCCAGGTGCGGATGTCCACCCGTCCTCCCCCACCCCCGCAGGCACAGGTGCAGATGTCTTCCCCCCACACACACACACAGAGAGAGAGGTGCGGATTCCTGCCCCCCCAGAACCAGGTGCTGATGTATATCCGACCCCCCCCACATTCCGATGTCTGCCCACCCTCCCCCCCAGGACCAGGTGCCGATGTCTGCCCGACCCCCCCCTCCCCCCATGTGCCGATGTCTGCCTTCCCCTCCTCCCCCCCCAGGACCAGGTGCTGATGTCTGCCCGACCCCCCCCCCCCCCCCCACGTGCCGATGTCTGCCCTCCCCCCCAGGACCAGGTGCCGATATCTTCTCACCCCAAAAAGCTGACACCGAGAGAGAGTGGGAGCAGAGTACATCTACACACTTCCAGCTCCGCCACCGCAGTTTCCTCTGTCGCCGTGCATCTGTCTATCTCTCCTGCTGGTGTCTCTCACACTCGCTGGAAAGTACCAGCGAGTTACATGTGAGAGACGCCAGCAGGAGAGATAGACAGATGCACGGTGACAGAGGAAACTGTGGTGTCGGCGCTGGAAATGTGTAGATGTACTCTGCTCCTGCTCTATCTCGGTGTCAGCTTTTTGGGGTGAGAAGATATCGGCACCTGGTCCTGGGGGGGAGAGGGGGTCGGGCAGACATCAGCACCTGGTCCTGAGGGGAGAGGGGTTCGGGCAGACATCGGCACCTGGTCCTGGGGGGGGTCAGGCAGACATCGGCACCTGGTCCTGGGGGGGGGGTCAGGCAAACATCGGCTCCTGGGGGGGGGGGTCGGGGTCTGGAAATGTGTAGATGTACTCTGCTCCCGCTCTATCTCGGTGTCAGCTTTTTGGGGTGAGAAGATATCGGCACCTGGTCCTGGGGGGGAGAGGGGGTCGGGCAGACATCAGCACCTGGTCCTGGGGGGAGAGGGGGTCGGGCAGACATCGGCACCTGGTCCTGGGGGGAGAGGGGGTCGGGCAGACATCGGCACCTGGTCCTGGAAGGTAGAGGGGGTCGGGCAGACATCGGCACCTGGTTTGGGGGGGGGGGGGTGTTGCGGGAGGGAGGGGGAGTGGAAGCAGCCAATCAGGCTGCAGTAAAGAATTAGGGAGGAATAGGGAAATGAAGGGGAGGAACAGGGAGGGCAGTATAGAGAAAAAAAACATGCATGCTCTGCAGTATCTGTTATGCGGCCTTGCGGCCTCCTTAGGAGCTTGGGGAAAAGGATGATTGCTATTTAGCCAACAAAAAAGTAAGATTGCTTTTTAACTTCAGCATTGCCTTTTTGGCTCCCTTGCAAACTATTTAATACATTACAATAGAGATTTAAATTTGATTTTTTTTTGGCTAACAGTTACTCTTTAAATGGAGATCTGTGGATCTTGACATTTCCCTGGTCAAATAAAGGTTTGATATGTTAATGCTTATGGATTGGGTGTTTTATCTTAGTACGGAAAATGTAGATAGTTAGGATTTGGGAGGGTTGGCAGACCTACAGAGATAGCTTGGTTTAACTTATCTTGCATTGCTCAGATTACTTCTTTATAGTACTACCTTGCAGACTTTTGGACATCTTTTGTTGTTGGGGTTTTTTAGAGTATATAGTTCTTGTGAATTTCTTGTTTTGCAGCTAATGGGCTACCTGTTTGAATGTTTGTTTAAGACCCTTTAAATTATTTCTGCTTTGTTTGTTTGGATATGTATGCTTTCTGATTCTGTATTACTGTTATGATATTTTTGTTATCCACCTAATGTCCTGGATACCAGTCTGTTGTTTAAACTGTATTGTTATGCTTTCGTATCTTAATAAACTTTGTTTCAATAATTAAAAAAACTGGGCATAGACTGACTGCCAGCATCTGTTGCCTAGCAGTCATTAATGATGCTGACAATCCTGAGCCTAGTGGCGGCAACATAATTTAACTCAATTCGCACAGTGTGCTACTGTGGGCAACCTAGATAAAACTTATGGTAACAACAGAGGCGCCAACAGGATAAAAAAAGAACCGTATTTAAAAACAATAAAACAAGGGGGTAAGGGTGGACTTACCTCCCCAATTTTCAAACACAACCACTGGGATCAATATGCAAAAACATTTAATCTGTACTCCAAGATAACAATTGCAACGCGTTTCACGGGTCTCAAGCCCGCTTCTTCAGGCAAAATACAAAAAGGAAGCAGCTCAGAAGTTGTGCAAATGTAGCGCAGGCGCTGCGCTACATTTGCACAACTTCTGAGTTGCTCCCTTTTTGTATTTTGCCTGAAGAAGCGGGCTTGAGACCCGTGAAACGCGTTGCAATTGTTATCTTGGAGTACAGATTAAATGTTTTTGCATATTGATCACAGTGGTTGTGTTTGAGAATTGGGGAGGCAAGTCCACCCTTACCCCCTTGTTTTATTGTATACGGTTCTTTTTTTATCCTGTTGGCGCCTCTGTTGTTACCATACATTGTTATCCACCTGGTGGATGGGTGTGTACACCCCCTCTTTTTTCCTGCTACAGAGAGCGACTTCTTAAACCTGAGTGGGGACAGGTCTAATATCCCCATATGCGCTTATAGTGGTTGCCTGGTTCTCGGCAACCCGTGTTTGTGAGTATATCTCACCAATAATACACTATTGGGGGCTCCTGTCTCTATTTTTGTCTCCTTACATAGATAAAACTTATGTTATAAATGCTAAATATAGTAACTATTTAAATTATGTTCCCTGCCCTAGATCCATGCGATATGCTTTACCAAGTTCTATGTCAACTCTTTAACAAAATATTTCCTGCAAAGCTCTCTACGTACCATAAAGTGTTTGGAAAGCATTGCCCCATTCGACGCAATCTGTAAAAAGATGACTTGCCATTGCAATTTCTCAGTACAACTCAGTAGTCTCTCTTGAGCTTGATGATTTCACTCACAAACTGTTCAGGGCATCTGTGTATAACATAGCCGTTTCTCTATACAGAACAACTGTAAATCATCCCTGTTTCAATTGGCTTTCTTATGCATTGCAGATAGATACAAATTCCAGGAGCAACACACCGTATACTTCATACAAAAATCCACATCTTTATTCTTCAAACTTAATTAAAAGGCAATCTTGATATAAAAAACATATACTTATCGGCACTTGTTGATATCAGGAGGTGCGGAGTTTGGTCGATTGTTTCGCCCTGCGATCTGGGCTTTATCAAGACCGTAGTTGGCTTTCTTACCCAGAGTCTCTGTAAGGCGAAGCAGGCTATTACGGTGCGCTGTCATAGCAGCAATGCTATGCTGCGTGCCCAATGTTACGGTTAGAGATGGCCCGAACCTCCGATTTTCGGTTCGCGAACCGCGAATGCGAACTTCCACAAAAGTTCGGTTCGCGCGAACCTTTGCGAACCGCAATAGACTTCAATGGGGAGACGAACTTTGAAAACTAGAAACACTTATGCTGGCCACAAAAGTGATGGAAAAGATGTTTCAAGGGGTCTAACATCTGAGTTTTTGCATGGATGAGTGGGATAGACACCAAAAGTCCCGGGGAAAAAATCTGGATTTGACGCAAAGCAGCGTTTTAAGGGCAGAAACCACATTAAATGCTAAATTGCAGGCCTAAAGTGCTTTAAAACATCTTGCATGTTTATACATCAATCAGGGAGTGTAATTAGAGTACTGATTCACACTGACACACCAAACTCACTGTGTAACGCACCGCAAACAGCTGTTTGTATTGTGACGGCCGTGCTGGACTGGTGCGCACCATGGCGAGATTGCTCTTCCTCAGCGATATCAGGTAATGTGTGACTACCTTATCAACTTTCGATGGTTCTTTCTCTACCATTGTTAAAGCTTACATCTATTTTTTTTTTAAATACATTTTCTGCTGGCAGTTCAGTACCTGTAATGAGAATCTGTTATGGAGGGCAAGTCTGCCATTGTGACCACGGGTAATGGACGGGGAATCGGTTCGAGTGGGAGCCTGAGGACCGGCTACCACCACCACACATCCAAGTAAGAACCCATTTGCTGTATAAGTAATGTACCTGCCCTGACCGTGCTTTGCAGACCAGGCATCTGTGGTCAGATCGACCCTTGACCCAGCGCAAGACGAACCAAATCGAAAGCATTTGCCAAGAATGTGCTATGGAGGGCAAGTCTGCCATTCATTCAACTGTGTGAAACTTTCGATGGTACTTTCTCAGTACCATGGTGACCACGGGTAATGGCCGGGGAATCCTGGTTCGATTTTGGTCCGGAGTGGGAGCCTAAGAAACGGCTACCACCACCACACATCCAAGGAAGGCAGCAGGCACGCTGTGGGCAAAGGAGCAGGAACGGCTACCACACATCCAAGGAAGGCAGCAAGTATGGCATGCACGTCCCGAGGTAGTGACCAAAAATAACAATACAGGAGGACTTTCAAGGCCCTGCTGTATATGAGATGAATCAACTTTAAATCCTTTAACGAGAATCTTTTATGGAGGGCAAGTCTGCCATCCATTCAAGTGAAAGGTATGCAATGACTGCCAGGTATAATACAATGTGCAGTCAAAGATGCAGTGAAAGGTATGCAGTGACTGCAAACAGCTGTTTGTGTAGTGACGGCCGTGCTGGACTGGTGCGCACCATGACGAGAGTGCAGGTGATGGCGGCTTTCCAGCCCATATGGTCGCCGGGCTGAGGTAGCTGAATGACAGAACAGTGACTGTCCAGCTGATCAAATTTGGTCTGTCCACAATGAAGCACCAACCTTATTATCGTGGGTTTGCCCCCCCCCCCCCCCCCCCCCGGAACACTCATATAGCAGACGGTCATTGCTTCATTGTGATACGCAAGCCCCTTCACCGTGGCAAGGTAATGATCATGAAGGGGAATTGGCACATGTACATGCCTTTTATTTTGTACAGCAGGAGACATTGGCAGCGCTTCTAAACAGAGGCTGCACCCGAATTGACTACCTGCAATAGATGTGCAGAGCTGCACAATTGTGGACTAAAATACACAACATGCATTCAAAACAGTTTGCAGATATTACCAGCACACCAAGGATTATGAAACGCACTTTATTGTGCCAGTTTCCACAAGAGATCCAACAATTGTTTCGGGGCCGCACAGGGTCCCCCTTTATCAAGGCATGTGGTTACATGGCATGTTAAAATCCAAATGCATATAAACCTTAATAATCCCCAATACCACACCCCTACCAACTAGTGACCTCATAATCACATCACAATGATTGACAGTAGTAAACAAACTAGATGATCTGCAAGAAATAGCAATCTATAGTACTATAAACTAATGTAATATCATCAGTGCACTCTGTGCTACTGTAATTTGTGATCATACCTTATGGAGATGTCCGCACTGTGCCAGGTTGAGCCTGTTGCCATTACTCAAGTTACTTTTGAATATTAGCCTGCCCCCTCCAGCCGTTAGCTGCCATGTGTTCCATTAATTCCGGGCAAATGATTCCGCCCGCCGCTACCACGAAAGAGTGGTGATCGTGATCCCTGCCTCCTGATAGGTCAGCGTCATAATGACGCAACCATACTAAACGGCCCAGGGTACTTCCGGTTGCATGACTGTGATGCCGCACGCGTCCATGGAAACCATGGACGCGGACGCCACAACCGTCATGCATATCTACCGTCGCGTGCCAATGACGCCGAATGCGTTCCAGGCAATGAAATGCTAATGACGCAAAGTGCGTCCATGGCAACCGAAGGGAATACATGCCAGTTAAATAGATCTGGATGTATATAGTCCCTTAACGACGTTTCATTTACTGATGGGCATCGGAGGCTCATAATGCTATAAGCCATGTCATGAACACATACATAACCCTGGAGGGGGGAGGGCACAAAATGAATAAATTAATTGGTTTTAAAGGACTCACCACCTGGGTCAATGCACACATCCCACAATGCAGATCGCAACAGGAAAACAACCTGCAATAAGAAGAGAGATATATGTTACTACAGTAATACATTACATGTCATAATGAGAAAAAAGTGTAAAAGATTAAAAACAATTATAAAGATCATCACATTCTGCTTAATTTATCTTTCCTTTAAGAAACAAGTCAGTGGATTATTATTATTAAGACCTCTGGGCGATAAAGTGCCCATCTCAAAAATCCAGTACGCTTCTCGTTGTAAAAGTTTTTTCTCCCAATCTCCTCCCCGTTTCGGTTTATTTACCTGCTCCTCTGATCTGGTGGGCTCTATGATTATTCTCAACACAATGTATAGCTACTGGCTTAGTGTAGTCAAGATTTTCATTTTTCTCTTTGGCTGCCCATGCTATTCTAATGTCACTACGATGATGTTGAAAACGCTTTTTAAAAGCATTAGTTGTTTGACCTATATATCCTAGGCCGCAAGGGCATTTCAGCATGTATACGCAATGGTCCGTACTACAATTGTTATAGCCATTCATGTTGTATTTCTTTCCACTGTTGGGGTTAAAGAACTCTTTTCCCACCATGATCGAGTCACAAATGTTGCAATTATGACATTTAAAGCAACCTTTTTTAGTCGAGAAGACAAATTCCTTCTTATATTTAGACTCAGGGTCTGCTTGAACTAGCAAATTTCTCAAATTGGCTCCAGACTTATATGCAAACATGGGTTTTTCCTTGACAATCGGGGCTAGTGTGTGGTGAGCCTGCAAGATATCCAAATTTTTGATTGTCGCTTTCATTACCAAGCCTGATCCCTCATTAAATGTCTGTACAAACGGAATCCCATTCTTTCGGGTGGTTTTATTTGATTCCCCCAATACTATGTCTTTCGCTCTTTTCTTTGCTTGATGTAATACTTCCCTGGGGTATCCTCTTTCAAGAAATCTTGTCTCCATTTCCTCCATGTGAAAATCACACCTGTCCTCATCCTTACATATCCTCAATACCCTCAAGAATTGGGATATGGGCAGTCCCTCCCTTAAGTGTTTAGGGTGGGCACTTTGGAAATGTAGCAAGGTATTTCTGTCCGTTGGTTTTCGGTACAAGCTAGTTGTGAGGTTACCTTCAGATTTAATGACCAAGACATCCAAAAATGGAATTTGGGTGTCAGAAATTTCAGGATAAAAACAATTCCGGAAAAAATACTATTCAAAAAGATTACAAAGTCATTAAATTCCTGTCTGGTGCCCCTCCATAGTAAGAAAATATCATCTATAAATGTAGTCCACCAGATTGCATGACGATTATATGGTGCTGATGTGTATACATATTTCTCCTCCAACCATCCCATAAATAGATTTGCAAGTGCCGGGGCTGCTGAACTTCCCATTGCTGTTCCCCGGTGTTGTTTATACCACTGGGTCTCGAATCTAAAGTAATTGGTGGTTAGTATAAGTTCCAATCCACTCAATAAGAATTTTGTTGAAATTTTGGGGTGATGAGCTTGCACTAAAAAATGTCTTACTGCTTCAATACCAAAATCATTTGGTATTGACGTGTATAGAGCTCCAATGTCTATGGTGCATAGTAGTGTATTCTCTGGTATCTCCTGTATATTCCCCAATTTGCTCAGAAAGTCTTAAGTGTCCTTAAGGTAAGCGGGAAGACTCTTTACCAAGAGCTGAAGGGCAAAGTCAACAAATTGTGCCAATGGTTGTGTTATCGATTCTGTTCCAGATACGATTGGTCGATATTTCAATGGATCTGTTCCCTTATGTACTTTGGGAAGGCCATATATCACTGGTCTCTGTGGAAATGTGATGTTCGTGTAATCAAATTCATCCTCTGTGATCCAATCGTTCTTTAGACCCAAGTCTAACAGTCTGACAAGTTCTTGTTTAATTTTCGTTTTGGGGTCACTACCCAAACATTCGTAAGTACTGGCGTCCCCTAACATATTTAACATGCCCTCCTTATATTTACAGTAATCAAGTACCACAATAGCTCCCCCCTTATATGCGGGCTTGATAATGACGTTGTCGTCATTCCTCAAGCGTTTGATCGCCTCCCTCTCCGCTTTTGTCAGATTGGGATGCGATCTTTTGTGATTTCTTTCACCCTTCTTAGTATCAAACTTGACCATATTGCTAAAACTCTCTATGCTAGCAAAGTTACCTGGTGGGATGAAATTACTCTTTAATTTGAAGGGACTCACCTCCCCAATGGGGTTGGATGGTTTTGGAGGTTGCTTGTGGAAAAATAGTTTGATCTTCAAAATTCGTTCAAATTTGAACAAGTCCACTTCTAATTGGAAATCATTTCTTGGATTACTCGGGCAAAAGGACAAACCTTTTAAAAGCAGGCTGATTTCATGTTGGTCTAAGGATCTATGCGACAGATTTATTATCGGGCACGATTATAGCATTATGAGCCTCCGATGCCCATCAGTAAATTAAACGTCGTTAAGGGACTATATACATCCAGATCTATTTAACTGGCATGTATTCCCTTCGGTTGCTATGGCCGCACTTTGCATCATTAGCATTTCAGTGCCTGGAACGCATTCGGCGTCACTGGAACGCGACGGTAGATACGCATGATGGTTGTGGTGTCCCTTTCCATACAGGCGTTGGCCGAAACCACAGAAGCCAGATCGACCCAAGCCAAAACAAAAACCGAGACCAGTCGGCACAGAAAACGATGTATTCACGGAAAACCCAAGCTCAGAGAGCGAGACAGGCATGGGGTCTTCACACCTTTTTCAAGAGGCCGGAGACTCAGACGACCTCGGAGGAGCAAGCGCAAAGTCAACAAAGAAACATCAAATGGAAACGAGGAAGGGCACAAATCGTGCCCGATAATAAATCTGTCGCAAAGATCCTTAGACCAACATGAAATCAGCCTGCTTTCAAAAGGTTTGTCCTTTTGCCCGAGTAATCCAAGAAATGATTTCCAATTAGAAGTGGACTTGTTCAAATTTGAACGAATTTTGAAGATCAAACAATTTTTCCACAAGCAACCTCCAAAACCATCCAACCCCATTGGGGAGGTGAGTCCCTTCAAATTAAAGAGTAATTTCATCCCACCAGGTAACTTTGCTAGCATAGAGAGTTTTAGCAATATGGTCAAGTTTGATACTAAGAAGGATGAAAGAAATCACAAAAGATCTGACAAAAGCGGAGAGGGAGGCGATCAAACGCTTGAGGAATGACGACACTGTCATTATCAAGCCCGCATATAAGGGGGGAGCTATTGTGGTACTTGATTACTGTAAATATAAGGAGGGCATGTTAAATATGTTAGGGGACGCCAGTACTTACGAATGTTTGGGTAGTGACCCCACAACGAAAATTAAACAAGAACTTGTCAGACTGTTAGACTTGGGTCTAAAGAACGATTGGATCACAGAGGATGAATTTGATTACACGAACATCACATTTCCACAGAGACCAGTGATATATGGCCTTCCCAAAGTACATAAGGGAACAGATCCATTGAGATATCGACCAATCGTATCTGGAACAGAATCGATAACACAACCATTGGCACAATTTGTTGACTTTGCCCTTCAGCCCTTGGTAAAGAGTCTTCCCGCTTACCTTAAGGACACTAAAGACTTTCTGAGCAAATTGGGGAATATACAGGAGATACCAGAGAATACACTACTATGCACCATGGACATTGGAGCTCTATACACGTCAATACCAAATGATTTTTTAGTGCAAGCTCATCACCCCAAAATTTCAACAGAATTCTTATTGAGTGGATTGGAACTTATCCTAACCACCAATTACTTTAGATTCGAGACCCAGTGGTATAAACAACACCGGGGAACAGCAATGGGAAGTTCAGCAGCCCCGGCACTTGCAAATTTATTTATGGGATGGTTGGAGGAGAAATATGTAAACACATCAGCACCATATAATCTTCATGCAATCTGGTGGACTACATTTATAGATGATATTTTCTTACTATTTAGGGGCACCAGACAGGAATTTAATGACTTTGTAATCTTTTTGAATAGTATTTTTTCCGGAATTGTTTTTAATCCTGAAATTTCTGACACCCAAATTCCATTTTTGGATGTCTTGGTCATTAAATCTGAAGGTAACCTCACAACTAGCTTGTACCGAAAACCAACGGACAGAAATACCTTGTTACATTTCCAAAGTGCCCACCCTAAACACTTAAGGGAGGGACTGCCCATATCCCAATTCTTGAGGGTATTGAGGATATGTAAGGATGAGGACAGGTGTGATTTTCACATGGAGGAAATGGAGACAAGATTTCTTGAAAGGGGATACCCCAGGGAAGTATTACATCAAGCAAAGAAAAGAGCGAAAGACATAATATTGGGGGAATCAAATAAAACCACCCGAAAGAATGGGATTCCGTTTGTACAGACATTTAATGAGGGATCAGGCTTGATAATGAAAGCGATGATCAAAAATTTGGATATCTTGCAGGCTGACCACACACTAGCCCCGATTGTCAAGGAAAAACCCATGTTTGCATATAAGTCTGGAGCCAATTTGAGAAATTTGCTAGTTCAAGCAGACCCTGAGTCTAAATATAAGAAGGAATTTGTCTTCTCGACTAAAAAAGGTTGCTTTAAATGTCATAATTGCAACATTTGTGACTCGATCATGGTGGGAAAAGAGTTCTTTAACCCCAACAGTGGAAAGAAATACAACATGAATGGCTATAACAATTGTAATACGGACCATTGCGTATACATGCTGAAATGCCCTTGCGGCCTAGGATATATAGGTCAAACAACTAATGCTTTTAAAAAGCGTTTTCAACATCATCGTAGTGACATTAGAATAGCATGGGCAGCCAAAGAGAAAAATGAAAATCTTGACTACACTAAGCCAGTAGCTATACATTGTGTTGAGAATAATCATAGAGCCCACCAGATCAGAGGAGCAGGTAAATAAACCGAAACGGGGAGGAGATTGGGAGAAAAAACTTTTACAACGAGAAGCGTACTGGATTTTTGAGATGGGCACTTTATCGCCCAGAGGTCTTAATAATAATAATCCACTGACTTGTTTCTTAAAGGAAAGATAAATTAAGCAGAATGTGATGATCTTTATAATTGTTTTTAATCTTTTACACTTTTTTCTCATTATGACATGTAATGTATTACTGTAGTAACATATATCTCTCTTCTTATTGCAGGTTGTTTTCCTGTTGCGATCTGCATTGTGGGATGTGTGCATTGACCCAGGTGGTGAGTCCTTTAAAACCAATTAATTTATTCATTTTGTGCCCTCCCCCCTCCAGGGTTATGTATGTGTTCATGACATGGCTTATAGCATTATGAGCCTCCGATGCCCATCAGTAAATGAAACGTCGTTAAGGGACTATATACATCCAGATCTATTTAACTGGCATGTATTCCCTTCGGTTGCCATGGACGCACTTTGCGTCATTAGCATTTCATTGCCTGGAACGCATTCGGCGTCATTGGCACGCGACGGTAGATATGCATGACGGTTGTGGCGTCCGCGTCCATGGTTTCCATGGACGCGTGCCGCATCACAGTCATGCGACCGGAAGTACCCTGGGCCGTTTAGTATGGTCGCGTCATTATGACGCTGACCTATCAGGAGGCAGGGATCACGATCACCACTCTTTCGTGGTAGCGGCGGGCGGAATCATTTGCCCGGAATTAATGGAACACATGGCAGCTAACGGCTGGAGGGGGCAGGCTAATATTCAAAAGTAACTTGAGTAATGGCAACAGGCTCAACCTGGCACAGTGCGGACATCTCCATAAGGTATGATCACAAATTACAGTAGCACAGAGTGCACTGATGATATTACATTAGTTTATAGTACTATAGATTGCTATTTCTTGCAGATCATCTAGTTTGTTTACTACTGTCAATCATTGTGATGTGATTATGAGGTCACTAGTTGGTAGGGGTGTGGTATTGGGGATTATTAAGGTTTATATGCATTTGGATTTTAACATGCCATGTAACCACATGCCTTGATAAAGGGGGACCCTGTGCGGCCCCGAAACAATTGTTGGATCTCTTGTGGAAACTGGCACAATAAAGTGCGTTTCATAATCCTTGGTGTGCTGGTAATATCTGCGAACTGTACCAATTGGTTGCACTGCCTATGCCACTTTACCAAGCACCCGGAAACAATTGATGGTGTGCCAGCTTTATCTTGTAACAATGCATTCAAAACAGGTACAGCAAAGGAGGAAGTTAGCTTCAGTATAAATAATATGTGCACAAATTATTCCCTACTAGACTTCTCCACGGCGATGACTGGTCCTCTCGGGGTAGACCTACCGCTATTTTAACGATAAAAACACGATTTTTTTCCTAGTGCTGCTAGTCATAAAATGGTATGGACATTTATCTCAAACAGATATCAAACAAATGACAGCGCTCATAGGCTGCAACTGTATTGTAGACCAACAGAGGCATGCAGAGCTCTACAGGGGCTAATTGCATGCCTTGAATGCAAATAAGATGCAAATCATGTTGTAGTCTTAATCTATAGTTTGAATGCAAATTGATGCACATGGATGCAGCTAGCTAAAAGTATACTTACATGAGTTTTGTACAGCAGGAGACATTGGCAGCGCTTCCAAACAGAGGCTGCACCCGAATTGACTACCTGCAATAGATGTGCAGAGCTCCACAATTGTGGACTAAAATACACAACATGCATTCAAAACAGGTACAGCAAAGGAGGACGTTAGCTTCAGTATAAATAATATGTGCACAATATATTCCCTACTAGATGTAACAATTGTGGGATTCTCTCCGTGATCAGCGCACAAGACGTGCGCTGACACTGCGGAAATCCTCCACAAGCGTAGAATTTGCGAGAACCGAGCAAAAGGTGCAATGCACCTGTAGAGGGAAATTCCTGTCCACAGATGGAGCTGTGGAGTGCAGAGGAACAGCTCCTCTGCCCTGCCACACACGCCAGACAGGAATTGCACGAAGGGAAGAAACGCAGGGCAAGATAGCCCTGAAGAGAGCAAAGCGACAGATTGTATGTGTGTGCACCAAACTAGTCGCCAACCCGCGACGGTGCATACACAACAGCAAATATGAAGTAGGGACGCAATCGTGGGAGAGGCGATTGCCAGAGGTGACGCAAGGCAGAGCACAAGAGTAGCAAAGGCACAGCAAATCATACAATGAGGAGATAAGGAAAATAACAAACGCTAGGCAAACGCGAACACCGCACTCATTCGCAACAGTGCATGCGTTTGTGCGCGGTCCTCGCATGATAAGCACAGCAGAGACGAGCAAGCCTAACTAACCACTGACAAACAAACATGAAACAGAGGACGCGAGCGTTTGCTTAACGGTAACCTCACCGAGCCTCCAACAAGCGGTCGTAGCAGACAAGACAGACACACGAAAACAGGTATACGTAAGAGATACGATCCACTGCTCTTACCGTCAGAGCGAGTGCGATCCGAGTAAGGCAACAACAGAACAGAGGGGCCTACCAGTAACAACTGCTGCTCTGGTTAGCACCCCACAGACAGAACAGGCAATACAAATAATGCAATCCTAACTGCACTAGGGAAACCTGCCTAGTGCAGTCCCAGGAATAACTCTAGGCTAATCTGAAGCAGACCTGAACAGTGGTCAAAAGTCTGCCTGCCTGCGCAGGCAGCCACACGGATCCTCACAGTACCCCCCCCCCCCCTCAAGGGTCGGATTCCAGACGACCCTCTAACCTGATATTTGCAAAAGACTCTAACTGAAGACTCATGAAGGTCAGGACAGCCCGACAAGGCCCAATTCCAGAGTCAGCCAAGCCGAAACCGACCTCATCGGAAGCAAACGCCACCGAAACATATCCATCAGTACTACCAGTCTCAGTATAACACCCATCAGGACTGTGAACACCAGAGAAGAAGCCATCGACACCCTCCAGACAATACCCACCACCTTCCAAGGAGCGTCCAAAAATACCAAACCTGCCACAATACCTGTTCGAAGTGTCCCTTACAACACAAAAGCCACTGTTGATCTTATCCAGGGTACCAAGCAAAATTTCTCCCGTAATCTCCCAGAACCTTTTGAAGCTCCACAGAGATCCCAAGAGGGCAGAACAATCACCAGGCTTACATGGAGAACTATCAAGCCCTCCTATGGAACCAATGACTATTCTGGATTCAGAATTACGAGGACACCCATCAAGATCAAGACTCTCAGGGACCACTTCTGGGCATGCAAGCAGGCAGGCCATATCAGAGCATGTCTCCACCGAGGAAGCATCTGAGCATGCTGGTAACCGAGGCACACTTGGGCTTTCTGGGTCACAGAGCACATTGGGGTACACCAGCACAGGAGAAACCTCAGAACATGTCGGGGAACTGCCAACCTCAGAGTCCGGCACGACAGGACCAAAACCAGTACCGGGCAGAGAATCATCATGAGCAGTGATCTCAAGCACAGGACTTTCAAAAGAAGGCTTGGACTCAAACCTAGAAATCTCTGTGACAATAATATCATCATTGACTACATATGAGTGAAGCTCCACCAGAGCTGCAAAGGTAGTCAGCACAACAGCAATGCCTACTGAAGTGGGCAGCACCTCAGAAGGACTTGGGGGGCAGGAGACATCTCCTACAAGTTCTGGACCCTTTGGGAGGAACTCGGAGGTCTCCAGGACATCAGACAAGACCTCAGGAACATCATTTTTCAAGTTTTCTGAGAAGGATTCTGAACTATCCATGTTACAGGGCAAAACTGGAACTTTATTTTGTGGACAGGGCAGATGTCACAGGGAAGGTTCCACCATAAACTGAGACTGAATTTCATCATCATGAGCGGAATGTACAGGAATATTTACTGGAACACACACTGACTCCCTAACTTTAATCTCACTGCACCCAGAATTCTGTGTAACAGTCAAACTAGCTTGCAACTCCAAAACTGCAGAAAAACATGTGAGTATAGTAGCAATACCTAGACGAGCCTCTAGGGACACTGCAGGAGACTCTAAACAAGACCATATTAACTCATCCAGAGTACAGGGTGCAGAATCAGCATTTTGCTCAGAACAAGAAAGGGACTCACAAATGTCAGTGTGATTGGACATCATATTGTTATTCACGGTACAGGGCAGGCTCAGAGAAACTTTCTCTGGACCCAGCAAAGATGCTTCAGAGTCAGATTCGCAAAACCGAAGCGCTGTCTCACTCTAGATTCGGCTAACAATGTCAAATCCGAGGAGTCAGAACGCAAAACTTGCGAATCAAAAATCGCTTCAGGTTGTGAAACTGACGCTTCCATAGCGCAAACCTCCACGATCTGCGGGGCAGACTGTAAGGCGTTCAGGACAGAAACACTGGAGCAACTGTCACTAGGCAACGGGCCCTTACAGGTGTGAACAGGGTGAGACAAAGACGCATCTGCAGTAGAAATAGCGACAACATCAGGGAAACAGGCATCAGATCGCAGAGATTCAAACTGCACGCAATCAGGAGACAATCCTCCAGGATTCGCACAGGAATCAACCACAGTGACACACCCACTCATTTCAGATCGCACAATGTCACGACTCACATGCTTTACCCCAGATAGGCAGGAACAATCATCCGACAACAATATCTCTTTATTGGAATCAATTGATTAGTGTGTGCAACTCATCCAAAATCGTCTGCCATACATAAATCATCAGATCCACATCACCCTCGTCACATTCATCGGAATCAATCAAAAGGTACATAGAATCGAGACAATCATTCAAGACATCTTGAAAAATCGCAAAAGGCTTTCCAATCAAAATCAAATTCCTCCATCAAGGCCCCAATGTCCCATGAGGCAAATGGAGGTTCAAACAGGCCAGTATCCAGATAATCTCCATATGGGTGGAGTACAGGAACAAGAACAGATTTTTTAACTGCTTTAATATAATGGGCGGTCCTACCTATAGTAGGATCCACACAAGCTTTGGATTGAGGCAAAAACCCCGGAGACAGAGCAACATCATGGTAAACATCATTATCATACTAAATGGTTTTGCACATTTCAGACTTGACAGAAATAACCTCTTTATTTGTGGTTGCTATGGGCAACGGATCTTTCCGCTGGGAAGCCTTCCTAGATTTTTTACGTTTAGACTTAGAGGCTTTGGATGGCTGTTTTTTGGATGAGGGTGAGCTGTTAATGCAAATCTTTGCAGGCTGAGAGATTTTGCACTGAGTAGAAGGAACAGCTGATTGAGCTGCCGACAACAACTCGTTAAGGGGGTATGGTAACTGAGGTAGTCTCAGCCAATTATGAATTGTAAAGGCCAAGAATTCCAGGGGTCTTTGACTCAGGGTGGTATGATCTAACACATCATAAGCCCACTTTAACATTTCGCCCCCAAACAGAAGGTAGGCCATTTGGGGGGCCCTGGTAGATACTGGGGAGCATTGGAATTCAGGATTCGTTAAAAGTTTAGTGCACTCAGACAAAAATTCATCCGCTGTTTCAGGTTCAAGATTTTTAAATCTCTTAAAGGTACAAGAGCCATATTCGACAAAATCGTACAAATCGGAAATTCCCTCTACACTGGGAATTTTGGTTTGGCTGGTCATACTGTAATAATTGTGGGATTCTCTCCGTGATCAGCGCACAAAACGTGCGCTGACACTGCGGAAATCCTCCACAAGCGTAGAATTTGCGGGAACCCAGCAAAAAGTGCAATGCACCTGTAGAGGGAAATTCCTGTCGACAGATGGAGCTGTGGAGTGCAGAGGAACAGCTCCTCTGCCCTGCCACACACGCCAGACAGGAATTGCACGAAGGGAAGAAACGCAGGGCAAGATAGCCCTGAAGGGGAGAGAGCAAAGCGACAGACTGTATGTGTGTGCACCAAACTAGTCGCCAACCCGCGATGGTGCATACACAACAGCAGATATGAAGTAGGAACGCAATCGCGGGAGAGGCGATTGCCAGAGGTGACACAAGGCTACAGAAAGGCAGAGCACGAGAGTAGCAAAGGCACAGCAAATCATACAATGAGGAGATAAGGAAAATAACAAACGCTAGCTAAACGCGAACACCGCAACAGTGCATGCGTTTGTGTGCGGTCCCCGCGTGATAAGCACAACAGAGACAAGCAAGCCTAACTAACCACCGACAAACAAACATGAAACAGAGGACGCGAGCGCTTGCTTAACGGTTACCTTACCGAGCCTCCAGCAAGCGGTCGTAGCAGACAAGACAGACACACGAAAACAGGAATACGTAAGAGATACGATCCACTGCTCTTACCGTCAGAGCGAATGCGATCCGAGTAAGGCAACAACAGAACAGAGGGGCCTACCAGTAACAACCGCTGCTCTGGTTAGCACCCCACAGACAGACAGAACAGGCAATACAAATAATGCAATCCTAACTGCACTAGGGAAACCTGCCTAGTGCAGTCCCAGGAATAACTCTAGGCTAATCTTCAACAAAGAGCAAGGCTGACACTCCAGGCGAGTGTTACACAGGAACTAACTCTTATGACCAGCAACTTACTGTGGGAAACATAACTCTTTATAGGGCAAGCCCACAAAGGATGTGGCTAGGCAATCTGCATGACAAACGTATGCAAATTCCTCAGCAGCAAGCTGCACAACTGACAAAAGGTCTCTCTTCCAGAGACCTGCAGAATGCAGACCTGAACAGTGGTCAAAAGGCTGCCTGCCTGCGCAGGCAGCCACGTGGATCCTCACACTAGACTTCCCCACGGCGATGACGGGTCCTCTCGTGGAAGACCTACCGCTAGTCTAACAATAAAAACACTATTTTTTCCTAGTGCTGCTAGTCATAAAATGGTATATACATTTCTCTCAAACAGACATCAAACAAATGACAGCGCTCATAGGCTGCAACTGAATTGTAGACCAACAGAGGCATGCAGAGCTCCACAGGGGCTAAATACATGCCTTGAATGCAAATCAGATGCAAATCATGTACTAGTCTTAATCTATAATTTGAATGCAAATTGATGCACATGGATGCAGCTAGCCATAAGTATACTTACATGAGTTTTGTACAGCAGGAGACATTGGCAGCGCTTCTAAACAGAGGCTGCACCCGAATTGACTACCTGCAATAGATGTGCAGAGCTCCACAATTGTGGACTAAAATACACAACATGCATTCAAAACAGGTACAGCAAAGGAGGACGTTTGCTTCAGTATAAATAATATGTGCACAAATTATTCCCTACTAGACTTCCCCACGGCGATGACAGGTCCTCTCGGGGAAGATCTACTGCTAGTCTAACGATAAAAACACGATTTTTTCCTAGTGCTGCTAGTCATAAAATGGTGCAGTGGCGTTCCTACCATGGGGCGGCAGGGGTCGCCCCGCTCCGGGTGTCGGGTGCCCCAGGGGGTGTCATCAAGGCCTCCCACAGAGGCCTGTGCAGGAGGGGGAAGCAACACAGAATGGAGGGGTGGTGGGGAAAGCGGCGGGGAGGGGGGACGGACCCCCCACCTCCCTCACCTGGGTCCCCTCCTTCTGGCGCTTCCCCCCTCCTAATTAGCAGCAGCTTTAGATATGCGGGCAGGAGCGGGCGGAGAGGACTTACTCACCTACTTCCTGCGTTCCAGGCGATGGCGCACAGCGTCATTGTCACGGGACGCTGCTCTCCGCCTTCTCCACCGCCCACTGTGCTTCCTGATTAGCGGAAGCACAGTGAGTGACAGAGAAGTCGGAGACCAGCGTCACGTGAGGATGGCGCTGTGCACCATCGCCAGGAAGCAGGTAAGTCCTCTCTGCCCGCTCCTGCCCGCATATCTAAAGCTGCTGCTAATTAGGAGGGGGGGGGGGGAAGCGCCAGAAGGAGGGGACCCAGGTGAGGGAGGTGGGGGGTCTGGCCCCCCTCCCCGCCACCCCTCCTTCCAAGCTTCCCCCATACTGGGGGCAACTATACTACTGGGGCAACTATACTGGGGAGTGGGGGCAACTATACTAGCTATTCTGGGGGCAACTATACTGGGGGCAACTATACTAGCTATACTAGGGGCAACTATACTAGCTATTCTGGGGGCAACTATACTAGCTATTCTAAGGGGCAACTATACTAGCTATACTGGGGGCAACTATACTAGCTATACTGGGGGCAACTATACTAGCTATACTGGGGGCAACTATACTACTGGGGCTACTATACTGGGGAGTGGGGGCAACTACACTAGCTATACTGGGGGGAACTATACTAGCTTTACTGGGGCAACTATACTAGCTATACTGGGGGCAACTATACTAGCTATACTGGGGGCAACTAAACTAGCTATACTGGGGGCAACTAAACTAGCTATACTGGGGGCAACTATACTAGCTATACTGGGGGCAACTATACTGTGGGCAACTGTACTAGCTATACTGGGGGCAACTAAACTAGCTAGCTATACTGGGGGCAACTATACTAGCTATACTGGGGGCAACTATACTAACTTCATTGGGGGCAACTAGTTTCACTGGGGGCAACTGTACTAGCTATGCTGGGGGCAACTGTACTAGCTATACTGGGGGCAACTATACTAGCTATACTGGGGCAACTGTACTAGCTAATACTTTAAATTACAGTTAGCTCTGCCCTCATCTGGTCATGACCACACCCATTTTTCGCTGCGGCGCGCAAAGCACGCTGCAGGTTGTGGCCTACAGCAAAAGAGGACGTTGGCTTCAGTATAAATAATATGTGCACAAATTATTCCCTACTAGACTTCCCCACGGCGATGACGGGTCCTCTCGGGAAACACCTACCGCTAGTCTAACGATAAAAATGCGATTTTTTTTTCCTAGTGCTGCTAGTCATAAAATGGTATACACATTTCTCTCAAACAGACACATTTCTCTCAAACAGACATGCCTTTTGTTTTGTTGTTGCAGCTGCAGTGCAGCCAGAAAAATTAGGCAGGCATGTACACGCACCAGAAAAATTATTATAGCGGCCGCTGCTAACAACGGCCTTAAAAATTCAGGAATCCGCCTGGAGTCCTGGACCCTGTTGGTGGTGGTGGAGAAGGCAGCCAACCGGCCTGCGGGCAGAGATGCTGTGTGGGGAGCGACTTAGTCTTGGAGCAGGCAGTCACACGGCGTGCAGGCAGAGATGCTGTGTGTGGGGACTGACTTAGTCTTCGGGCAGACCTGAACGTGCTTTGCAGACTAGGCATCCGTGGTCAGATGGACCCTTGACCCAACGCTGTGTGCCAGAGATGTCACCACTTGCCTTTCAACATCACAATACAGTTTAGGTATCGCCTTTTTTGAGAAGAAATTGCGGCCTGGTATCTTCCACTGCGGTGTGTGGCTTTGCTTTTCTGTGCTGCTTTTCCTCAGGTGGACATCCCATTGCAGTTTGTGCTTTATAATCATGTGCCTTCATAAGGTAGTTGTCCCTACGCGGGTCTTGATCTTTCCACGGCTCAATTTTCGGTGGCAGAGAGTACAGATGGCATTGCTCTCATCTGAGGCAGACACACAAAAAATTTTCCACACCGCTGAGCCCTTGGGTGATGGCACTTTGGTGGTGGCACTTTGGTGGTGGCGGCCGACTGAGTGTTAAGTGGGGTGCCAGAATCAGAGCAGGAGGATGAAAATATGTCACGCTTCCGAGCAGAAGCTGAGAAAGATGAGGTGTTCTGTGTTAAATAGTCAACTGCGTCCTGACAATATTGGGGGTGCCTTCTTCTGAACAATGTACTTTGGTCGAGGGCCGCACTAAATCACGACAATGCGACCTCAAACAGACCTGCCAGGTGGCCTGCCCCTTCCTTTTGTTTTGTCCATTTTGGGGGGGATGAAATGAAAGGTATGCACTGACTTGACTAATACAATGTGCAGTCACACAGGTGCAGTTAACAGGTATGCATGGAGTGGTATATCACACTGCTTGCACTCACGTAGGTAGGTGGGTGCACTGAACACAACAGGTAGGTATATGCAGTGATGGGTATTACAAATGTGCACCTGTCACACACACGTACCGTGAACAGGTACCGTGACTTGTGGTATTAAATATCACACTGCGTGAACTCACATAGGTAGGTGGGTGCACTGTGAACAACAGGTAGGTATATGCAGTGATGGGTATTACAATTTGCATCTGTCACACACAAACAGGTACCGGACAAGCACAGTGACACTGCGTGCGCTCACGTAGGTAGGTGAGTGCACTGTGAACAACAGGTAGGTATATGCCGTGATGGGTATTATAATGTGCACCTGGCACAGTAGTAATTATACCACCAAGGGGCCAAAGGCCAGCTGCGACTGACTGACAGGGCTGTATATAATGCAAGTGGGACACACACACACACACACACACACACACACACACACACACACAAAATAGATCACAAGAAGAAGATTAGCTCTCAAAAGAGCTGTTGAGGGGTGCTTTTTTAGCAATAAGAATCAGCAAGGAGCATGCTAAGAAGCCTATAAGGGCCCAACTAAGCTTTCCCTATAGGTCTCTGCACAGCAGCTCTCACTTCTCTAATTACTGCATAAACACGAGTGAGTCCAATGCCTGACGCTGCCTGCCTTTTATAAGGGGGGGGGGGGGGCTCCAGGAGGGAGTGTAGCATGATTGGCTACAATGTGCCTGCTGACTGTGATGTAGAGGGTCAAAGTTGACCCTAATGATGCACTATGGGGGCGAACCGAAGTTCGCCGGGAACCATTCACCGGCGAACCGTTCGGGCCATCTCTAGTTACGGTAATTCGGGGTTCCACTGGCTGCCAGACCCCGAATTACATCTCCCTCTGAGTTGCGACATCTCAGAGGGCGAGTAGTATTGTAACGCTGCCGGGGAGTTTATAGGCAGCAGGGAGAGCCATCATTCGGCTTGCCCCGCACCCGAACTGCGCGGCGCCCAAATACGATGTACTCGGGTAATGAGGCTCTTTCAGAGCTCTTAAAATAATCTTTGTAATCTGATTGTTTTTAGTTTTGTATAATAGCTTGGTACTGGTAAAGTAGGTCTCCAGAAGAGCTGCAGGTTGCATGGTTTGAGCTTGTAGGTGCAGTTTTGTATACAGTGGGTTGCAAAAGTATTCGGCCCCCTTGAAGTTTTCCACATTTTGTCATATTACTGCCACAAACATGAATCAATTTTATTGGAATTCCACATGAAAGACCAACACAAAGTGGTGTACACATGAGAAGTAGAACGAAAATCATACATGATTCCAAACATTTTTTACAAATAAATAACTGCAAAGCGGGGTGTGCATAATTATTCGGCGCCCTTTGATCTGAGTGCAGTCAGTTGCCTATAGACATTGCCTGATGAGTGCTAATGACTAAATAGAGTGCACCTGTGTGTAATCTAATGCCAGTACAAATACAGCTGCTCTGCGAGGGCCTCAGAGGTTGTCTAAGAGAATATTGGGAGCAACAACACTGTGAAGTCCAAAGAACACACAAGACAGATCAGGGATCAAGTTATTGAGAAATTTAAAGCAGACTTAGGCTACAAAAAGATTTCTAAAGCCTTGAACATCCCACGGAGCACTGTTCAAGAGATCATTCAGAAATGGAAGGAGTATGGCACGACTGTAAACCTACCAAGACAAGGCCATCCACCTAAACTCGCAGGCCGAACAAGGAGAGCGCTGATCAGAAATGCAGTCAAGAGGCCCATGGTGACTCTGGACAAGCTGCAGAGATCTACAGCTCAGGTGGGAGACTCTGTCCATAGGACAACTGTTAGTCATGCACTGTACAAAGTTGGCCTTTATGGAAGAGTGGCAAGAAGAAAGGCATTGTTAACAGAAAGCATAAAAAGTCCCGTTTGCAGTTTGTCACAAGCCATGTGGGGGACACAGCAACCATGTGGAAGAAGGTGCTCTGGTCAGATGAGTCCAAAATGGAACTTTTTGGCCAAAATGCAAAACGCTATGTGTGGCGGAAAACTAACGCTGCACATCACTCTGAACACACCAACCCCACTGTCAAATGTGGTGGCAGCATCATGCTCGGGCGGTGCATCTCTTCAGCAGGGACAGGGAAGCTGGTCAGAGTTGATGTTAAGATGGATGGAGCCAAATACAGGGCAAACTTGGAACAAAACCTCTTGGATACTGCAAAAGACTTGAGACTGGGGCGGAGGTTCACCTTCCAGCAGGACAATGACCCTAAACATAAAGCCAGGGCAACAATGGAATGGTTTAAAACAAAACATATCTATGTGTTAGAATGGCCCAGTCAAAGTCCAGATCTAAATCCAATCGAGAATCTGTGGCAAGATCTGAAAACTGCTGTTCACAAACGCTGTCCATCTAATCTGACTGAGCTGGAGCTGTTTTGCAAAGAAGAATGGGCAAGGATTTCAGTCTCTAGATGTGCAAAGCTGGTTGAGGCATACCCTAAAAGACTGGCAGCTGTAATTGCAGCAAAAGGTGGTTCTACAAAGTATTGACTCAGGGGGCCGAATAATTACGCACACCCCACTTTGCAGTTATTTATTTGTAAAAAATGTTTGGA